>NC_137122.1:28413067-28565567 GCF_949319135.1 Squalius cephalus
ACACAAAACAGAAAAAACAAAACCCACGAGGGGGCAAAACAGGACTGGAGAAGAGTTCACCTTGACTAAGACAAGATAATAAACGAAGACTAGATTCTGACTTGACGATGACTTGACAGGGAACAAACAGCAACACAAACTCACAATTCTCATTTAACAGGATCCAGACGAAGTACTCACAGGACTGTCACAGAGTTTAACACACAATGTTTGACAATGTACCGACGCAGGACAGAAAACATGAGGGGGTTAAATAGGGAGCAAACTAATCAGGAACACAGGTGTAAGCGATGATATAATAATTACAAGATGAGATAACAAGGGGGCGGGGTAAGGTGACAAGACAACGCAAGCACACAACCCAAACAAATGGCCATGTGCTTACACATAAAACATGAGTCTGTCATGATCCTGCATCAAGACAAGAGAAGATCTGGGACACGAAGGCAGAATCATGACACATCCGTCTATCTGTGTCTAAACATCCATTCGTCTATCTATCTATCTATCTATCTATCTATCTATCTATCTATTCGTCAATCTGTATCTATCTATCCATCCGTCCGTCTGTCTATCTATCTATGTGTCTATCTATCTATGTGTCTATCTATCTATCTATCTATCTATCTATCTATCTATCTATCTATCTATCTATCTATCTATCTATGTGTCTATCTATCTATCTATATGTCTATCTATGTGTCTATCTATCTATCTATCTATCTATCTATCTATCTATGTGTCTATCTATGTGTCTATCTATCTATCTATCTATATGTCTATCTATCTATCTATCTATCTATCTATCTATCTATCTATCTATCTATCTCTATCCCTTTCTATCTATCTATCTATATGTCTATCTATGTGTCTATCTATCTATCTATCTATCTATCCATCCATCCCTGTCTATCCGTCCATCCATTCGTCTATCTATCATCCATCCATCTGTCTATCCATTTGTGTATCTATCTATCTATCTATGTGTCTATCTATCTATCTATATGTCTATCTATGTGTCTATCTATCTATCTATCTATCTATCTATCTATCTATCTATCTATCTATCTATCTATCTATCTATCTATCTATCTATGTGTCTATCTATCTATCTATCTATCTATCTATCTATCTATCTATATGTCTATCTATGTGTCTATCTATGTGTCTATCTATCTATCTATCTATCTATCTATCTATCTATCTATCTATCTATCTATCTATCTCTATCCCTTTCTATCTATCTATCTATATGTCTATCTATGTGTCTATCTATCTATCTATCTATCTATCTATCTATCTATCTATCTATCTATCTATCTATCTATCCATCCATCCCTGTCTATCCGTCCATCCATTCGTCTATCTATCATCCATCCATCTGTCTATCCATTTGTGTATCTATCTATCTATCTATCTATCTATCTATCTATCTATCTATCTATCTATCTATCTATCTATCTATCTATCTATATGTCTATCTATGTGTCCATCTGTCTCTTTCTGTCTTAATTTATATTATATATTATATAGAATATGTATTCTATATAATATAAAGAATGACAACAGAAATGGGGTCAATTTAGATTTCACATTGACTTTAATAACACCACTATCTGTAGTGCAATAAAACTAATTGTAAAACTTTAAGCATATTTAAGCAAAACATATTCATCCAAGACAAATGAATCAAAACAGCAGAAAGCAGCCAAACCAAGACGAGCTGAACCACAAACACTCACAGAAACAAAAAACAATACTGGATCACATAGGAATCATTTTTATAGGGTGAAGTTGCCTACCAGTGTGTTGAAATTAAAAGCATATAACTTTCTGTTAGTTTCCATGGAAATATGGAGCCAACATTGCCTTTAAGAGCAGGTTTGGCGGGTACATGCCCACAGGGATATTAGCGATGCAAAAGTCCACTAATGAACCAACCACAAGTGGAGTTCAAGTATGCAGAGACATCACTTACGCAGACATGCAAACACACACACACACACACACACAACACACAGTGCACTGACTGTCATATGAACCTTTACCTGCATTTGCCTTTCTCATGATGCTTGTGTAGTGTTTCAACACGGCAAACGAGAATCAGCCTCTCGTCTCATGGACGTTATTATATACAGGTGATCTGTATGCCATTACTATCTAGGCCACAGTTTATCCTCAACTCAGAATCAAGCACTCAAACATTCATTCTTATCGTCTTTGTTTAGACAGATGTGTGATGCCGAAGCAGATGGTTTTATTTATTCCAGCGAAAACATTTTTTTTTTCCCCACGCAAGGGAAAAAAAGATTTGAGAACCGGAGACATTGGGATCTGTTTCGATCTCGAGTTCAAAACATCACAAGCTTGTGTGGAAGTAGGTCAGTCCAGCAGCGCTCCAGATCTCACGTTCTCTGACCCAGATGACTGTCAACACCTCAGGACGGGCTAAGTGTGCTTAACTTTCTTATACAGCCTTGTTCAACTGCACGAACTTTGCTTGTAAGCTGCATGAACAAAAGTGGACATGATTCTCAAATCCACGTTAAAGGGATATATAAACCCAGAACGAAAATGATGCATTTACTCGCCCTCATGTCATTCCAAATCTGTATGACTTTCTTTTTTTCTGTGGAATCCAAAAATGATGAAGAAGATGATTTTAAGTGATTTTGTCAGGTCAATGAAAGTCAATGGGGTCCAAAACAAAGAACTGCACCCCACTGACTTTAATTGTATGGGCATTTTTTAAAACACCTTTTTTTTTTTGTTCCACAAAAAAAGAAATTCATATGGTTTGAAATGACATGAGAAAATGATGACAGAATTTTTCATTTATTGGTGTACCGTCTCTTTAAGACTCACCTAATCAGTCAAATTCCATGGAATGCACTAGCAACACTAGCATTGTGGTGGTGAGTTAAGACATTTTCTTCAGAAAATATGAAAATATAGTAATTTAGCTGAAGTGTTGTGCAACAGGCTCAGGCTGTTGTCTTGCATGCGACTGTGATTTAAACACTTCAACAGAGTTTAAGGGTCACAAATCAAAGCCAGCATCAATCAGCTAAGGATGGGTAGGGGTTTGTTTCTAACTCTCTGACTGCTTGTTCAGTTTGCTGTTTCATGAACATTAGTAGATTGTGAAATCCCTGGACATCTTGAGAACAGCTTCAGATGATCATGTAATTCCTCCATAAGAGTAACAGCTGGAGAAAGAGCTACTCTGGAAAAACGGAGAAATAACCACGCTAAAATTTTCAAATATTTATAAAGCGCTATGGAAGATTTGTACAATGGAGCTGCTGGATCAGTATTAACTAATCTCTCCTTTCCATGTAACTTTTCCGACAGCTACTTGAAGGAAAAAATGAAAGTGAACAGGAAAGATGTAAAGAGTCCAAACATCCTTCTCGGGTTGCTGAATCTGACAATTTGCTGAGTATGACAAAAAAAATAAAAAACATAAAATAAATCATGGCCAATAAAAATAAGCAGGCACACTCTGGTGGGGATTTAAATATATATTTCAGAACAGCATTCTTAACTAACTTCGCAATGTTTATAATAAATTAACAAAACTAACAGTAAACACTAAAACTAAATAAAACAAACAAATAATGAATAAAAGAATAAACAGTAAAACACTAAATAAAACAGTAAATAAAAACAAATAATAAACAAACAAAAGAATAAACAGTAAAACACTAAATAAAGCAAAAAATATAACAAACAAACGGTGAACAATAAATAAACGAATAAAATAATAAACAAAAGAATAAACATATATCACTAAAACAATAAAAACAAAACTGTAAACAAAAACTAAAACACTAAATAAAAGAAACAAATAATATACAAACAAAAGCATTAACATTAAAACACTAAATAAAACATTAAAACAATAAATAAAACAAACAATAAACAGTAAACATTAAAACAATAAATAAAAACAATATATAAACAAACAAGTAAAAACTAAAACAATATATAAACAAACAAGTAAAAACTAAAACAATAAATAAATGAGAATAAACAGTAAAACACTAAATTAAACTAAATAAAATAAAAATAAATAAATAAATAAATAAATAAATAATGAAAACAGTAATAATAAAGTTTTCCAGATGAAAACTTTATATACCCAGACTTTTGTATGCGGTGCTTAGCATGATCTTCATGTGCCAAACTTATATTAGGTTATTTTGTGAATGATATCTGTGAATATTCCATACTTGTTATTTTTGGACAGACACAGATTCTGATTACAAAGTCTATATTTCGCTCTGTGTGGACTAGCAGTCAGTGTGATTCACACAAACCCTCTTCAAACGCTGCGAGTTTAAGGTTTCTACCCCTTCCTAGGACCCCTTCCTTTATGGCTCAGGACTCCCATATCAGCTCAAACACACACACACACACACGACTCCTCTGCTTCCAAAGACAGACTCAGTTTCCTGCCCGAGGAGTTTTATAAAGTCTTTACGCTTCTGAACACGCTAATTTCTGACGCCAGTGATGATAACTAAGATGCTGCATTAGGTCATGTGACCCCGGGGCTAGTTGTCACACGGAAAAGTGGAAATCAGAAACTTGGAACCTGTTTTTAAGGCAATAACATACTTTTCATAAATTGTTGGTGATCACATTTATGTTGGGGTAAGATGTCACAAATTTGATATGTTGTCATTTTATACAATTTATCATCATACCTAATAGACTGAAAACATGCTAATTAAATCCAAATTGTACACATCACTGTTTTTTTATTTTTTATTTAGAGCAATTGATCATTTTATTCAGCAAGGATGCATTAATTGCATAAAATTGATCAAAAGTGACTTTTATAAGTTTACAAAATATTTCTATTTGAAATAAATTGCTCGTTTGAACTTTCTATTCACCAAATTTCTAAAATAATGTATCACTTCCACAATACTGTTTAATAATAAACGTTTCTTGATCATCAAATCATCATATTAGAATGATTTCTAAAGGGTCATCTGACACTGAAGACTGGAGTAACGATGCTGAAAATACAGCTTTGATCACAGTAATAAATAACATTTTACTATATATATATATATATATATATATATATATATATATATATATATATATATATATATATATATATATATATATATATATTCACATAGAAAAATGTTCTTTTAAATTGTAATAATATTGAGACTTCTTTCAAAAACCTTACCAACCCCAAACTGACCGCTAGTGTAGGTGATGCACAAAACTGGTACAATTATTTTTAATTTAAATATCTCAAAAATAAAGAACAAACTGAATTGTTAAGGTGGCTAACCAACAGCAATAAATGATAAAAGATGATAGTTACAAAATATCACAAAAGAGCAGATCTCAAATATGACCCCATGCAGATCCAAATCACGAAGGACTCAGTGCTGTAAAGTGAGTTTCAGAAGACAAAAATTATGGCAGGGCGACAATTCAAAAACCTCTTGTATCCAAGAGCAACACACAAAGACGGATAATTTACGTTAGAGGCACTAAACCTGGCTGGAACCCTGAGCAACGGTCTGATGGGAGTTTGGTTTCATGAGTCATCACTTTCCTACAGTCTACCGACGTCTGGAGAAAGTCAATGGATGTTTGGAACAACTGTTAAACATCGAGAGGAACCATCGAGTCCAATGATGGGTCTGAATGGGCAACAATATCAGCCAATATGAGGCCACTGGACAGGAACACTATCCCACATATACATAGCTAAACACAGTCTAGAGTGTTTTTTTAACAACAGGATATGGCTTTTCCAATCACCAAATCCCAAAACTGGACATTTTGGAGCAGAACATTTCCATGGCCTTCAAAGAACTGGGCAATATCCACTCTATTGTTTATCCGAATGTTTATGCTGCAAACTAATCTTGGAATAAGAACCAAAACAGGTTTTATAGCTTAATTAGAACATGATAAAGTTCCAAAAAGAACTCGTTATTCTCTAGTTCTGTACTTTAAAGAACATAGAATCCAAAACATTGATCTAAAGAACAAATGGAGCATTTTTTAGTCTACAAAATAACAAAGCAATTAGATTACCACGTGAGTAATTCAAACACCATCAAGAACATCTCCATGTCATAATTCACAACAAACTCACACCTTTTTTCTTTTGATTTTGGGGAGAATTATGACTGAAATGTGTTTGAATTACTTGTGGTAGTTCTTGAGTGCTTTATGGTACTTTAAGAAATGAGGCATTTTTACTATGTTCTACCTTCATTTTCCAAGGTTTCTCTTCATATTTTATTCATCTTCATTGGCTCGGATTGAAAAAAAATCATTATTGCAGTGATTATTATGTTTCTGGCATGTTATATGTTTGGCATCAGTTCTTCTAATCCTTCCCTTCCCTCATGTAGGAAGACACGTCATGGCCATATTCCAGGATGACAATGATTCATCAGGATCAAATTGTGTAATAATGGTGGTGAGGGAACATGAAGAATCATTTTCACACATGAATCAGCACCTCTGAGTTCAGACCTTAAATTCGCTGAAAGTCTTTGGGATGTGCTGGAGGAGACTTTACAGAGTGCTGGACTCTTGCATTGACAATACAAGATCTTGACCAAACGTTGATGCACCTCTTGATGGAAATAACATCCCAACATCAAGAGGTGCATCAACGTTTGGTCAAGTTCTTGTATTGTCAATGCAAGAGTCAAGTCTCCTCCAGACTTTCAATAATGATCCAATCATAGACACTTAAGCCTTTGCCTATTTAAATCCAAAGAGCGACTTGGCCGGGCAGTGTATATATATATGTGAGTAAAATCAAGTGTGAAGGGCTTATGATGACAAGCTCTACTGATTTCAGAAACAGCTTCAACACGTCTCTCTGTTTGGACCTAGTTGGCTTCTCCGATGTTAACAATTGTACTGTCACAGTCAGTATTATCACACACACGTGGCTGTTACACACCCACCCTCTCACACGCTCTGTCATTCCCACTCGGCAACATCGCATTGAAACAGCACTGGATTATGTAAACCCATTTGGAAAGTGGGCTGTAAGTGAGAGCAGATGTTGGATGTGTGCATTAGGCTGAGGAAAAGACTAATATATTTGAGATCTTACACAAATATTGCATCAGCAGAATAATGATGGTCATTTTTGCTATGTGATCTCTTCAAACATGACCTACACTTGCTTGTCTTTCTTGTTATGTGCACATGTTCAATAAGCAGACTCTTAATGCCTGAACAAGTATTACACTTCAGCAATTACCTTGTCCAGCAATGTTTGTGCTACGGACATGAATGATGCATCAAATCATGTGGTGTGTGGAGGAGAGATGTGCAAGTACATCTTTTATATGATAAAACCAACTAAGTAAGTTGGACTTCAAGTAAAATTAGTATCTGTACACAGTATGTGGTGTTGATGCATCAGGAATAAGACAGCCTTGGAAAGCATGAGTGGAATAATCACACTTGGACAGAATCTTTTATGCTTTTAAAAGGCCAAAATCCAAGAGCAATTTTCCTGAGTATATAAGCCATGGGAAACACGATCAATGTCCTGGAGAAGCTTGTCTCACATGCACACTTACTGCAAAACTATTACAGCGTCACATCTTGGACACCGACCAACCATGACAGACCCAACAAGATAATATCTGAGAGTCACTGAACTCATTATTATTTAAACTCAATGAATTAACCCATTAATCCATAATTATAGCAGTATATATTATAGCCAAGCACATTTTCTCTGACACAATAGGAAAAACTAACTGATAAGCTCTAAATAAACTGGATCCAACTCTGGTGATGTGATCTGGATTAATCGAAAGGTTGAACAATCTTAAGGCCATGACCTGGCAAACACAGATTCAACATGTTTAATCGGCAAAAACAAGCGCCCATCAACGGCAACAGATGCCGACGAGGGTTAACACACTGATCCGACAAAACTAGAGATGCACTGATGTATTGACCGATTGTTTAAAAACAGCCCATGATCAGGGTCGATTTTATCCTGTCAATCAAAGGAAGCGGAAAAACATGTTAAGACTGTAACTCTGTTTACTGTGTGTGAAGAAAATGTCTCTTGTGTTGAATTTAGGGCAAGTTAACGAACAATAACACGTTAACAGTTAAAATATAGCGATGTTAAAGCACTCTTTTTGACCCTATGAATCACCCTTAGTTCAAGTCAGGGTTGCCAGGTCCAAGGTTTTCCTTACACCAAACATTATTTGTAGCGCCTGCCATCCAACAATAGCAAAAAAACTTTGTGCTTTGTATCTTCTGTTAAGAAGCAAAGTCTCAGCTTTCAAATTATGTTCATTTTATCACGGAATTCAAACAATAAATGCCGTTTTGACGCTCTTAAATGTGCCTCGGTTCAAGTCTTTTCTTCCACTTTATTACAAGTTATAGCAAGAAAAAACATGCATTAACATCAGAAGGTATGTTGAAAGATACAGTACAACTTACGAAATTAATCATGTCTCATGTAATCGCTCAATCAGTGTTTCAACCGAGGAAAGAGGTCAATAAAACAGCTTGTGTTATTATTGCATTTGTCGGTGCAGTGTGACTTGGCCTTTAAAAATAAAGGTTCTTTATTGGCATCGATGGTTCCATGAAGAACCTTAAAAAACATCCATGGAATCTTTCCACTGGACAAAGGTTCTTTATAGTGGACATAGATTATTAAAATGTTCTTTACGAGGCTCTTTTAGGAACGGTTCACTGATAGAGCGTAGTCAGATATAGTGAATGGACCCACACACCTTCTTAGGAGCTCGTGACGGAGGTTTCCTGATGGGTTTGGAGATCTCGCTTCGTTTGGACACGGATCCATTGCCCTGTTTACTGGTGGACGGAGAGGGTGAGGGGGTCGTGGCTGCAGGGCTGGTTGGGGCGGCCATGTCCTCGGTGCAGGTGAGACGCAGGCTTCGGAAGTACTCGTCGGTCTCCCGGTCAACCACCAGCAGTCGGGTCTCATGTTCCACGGCTTTGATGCGCTGCACCACCTGAGCGGAAGAGACGGCAAAACTGCTCATGAACACATTTGTGCGGCTATTTTTGATGCATCAGGATTCTCTGATGAATAGGAACAGCATTTATTAACATTATAAATGTGTTTACTGTCACTTTTGATCAATTTAATGCATCCTTGCTGAATAAAAGTATTAATTTCTTTAAAAAAAAAATCTTACTGGGCCAAAACTTTTGAAGACGTGCTTTCCACTATATGCTACCATTCACCCGGTGTTATCCGATCCTCCTGTCATAACTGGAACTGAATACATATTAAAAATTCCAAGACTTTAACATGTGCAGTACATGCCCGACTCTAAACACAAAGAAATATCTAGTCATATAGTCTACAGCAGTAATGCTGTAAAGCCTCCAGCTGCTGTCAAAGTCAACACACCATTAGAGTCAATGCAACTCAAGAAATGCATGGAATTTCATTGTGCATTCACAAGTCCACATGTTTCTGATAGTCAAGGCTCAGGCTTTATTTTCCATGCAAAGTTATTTCCAAAGCCCAAACCTTTTTAGCTCAAATAAATGTATTTCACTCTCTGCCGTTTATACTGGCCTGTTTATATATACATACCAGTCAAAGGTTTGGACACACTGACACATTCTCATGATTGTTTGTACATTTAGAATAACAGTAAAAGTCATTGAAACTATGACGTAACTCAAATGGGAATGATGTTGTGGCCAACCCTTTTATTTTTGAGTCTCTTTGTCTGTCTTTAAGTCTCTTTGCTCTGCTCATTGTGCATATTTATCAACCAACTTCATCTTAGGATGCTTTTAAACACTATATAAGGATATTTTATTGAAGCATTTTTTCCCTCCCTTTAATATCCACTTAAACTCATGCATTTCATAAAATTTTAGTTTTATAAGGACATTCATACAATTTATATTTGTATACAAATCTCATTTCAAGCATTACACGTGATAAAATCAAAAAGTTAAGATCATGACAAACATACACAATCGTTCAAAAGTTTGGAGTCAGTAATATTTGTTGTTTTGTAAAAAAAAAAATCAAAAATAGAGTGAAACAGGAATAGCTTCAAATATCATCACTATTTAAAATGACTGTTTTATATTGTATTTTCACTTTTCAGCGTCATTACTCCAGTCTTCAGCGTCACGTGATCCTTCAGAAATCATTCTAACTACGCTTATTTGAAATATAAATCTTTTCGAACGTCTTTACTGTCATTTTTGATCAATTGAATGCATCCGTGCTGAATAATAATAAAAAAATCTTACTGATCTTAAACTTTTGAACGTTATTGTGTAAAACTAATAAACTGCATATAGGCTATATCTCGTAATTGCCTCACAAAGCAGCATCATGGCCAGTGTAATGTGAAGTGTTATGAGGGCGGAATATGCAGGATCAGCACAGGTGTGTGTGTGTGTATATGTGTGTGTGTGTGTGATGTACCTGATGGTGTGTCTCTCTCTCCACGTTCTCGCCGTTCACCTCCACCACACGGTCACCCGCGCGCAGTCCCGATGCCTCAGCCGGGGACGCGCGCTCCACTTTCCGTATGTACTGTCCGGTTTTTCCTTTCTCTCCGTGCAGATGAAACCCGTATCCGCTCTCTCCTTTCTTCATCTCACACAACCGAGGCTTCAAATCACTAGCCATTGTATTCCGCTTTTGTCTTCACATCCAAACTTGTAATAAAACCCAAGCGTTATATTCCGCAAAAAAAACCGAAAACTTACGGCAAAAGCATCTCCAAATGTTTACACGCAAGCATCGTTGTCGGTTCTATATGGTCAAGTAGTGCATAGTTCGCAGTGTATGTACAATAATATGCATGCAACTACAAGACAATAATAATATAATAGACAAAAAGCACAAAAAAAAAAGAAAGAAAAAAAGAAAAGTGTCCGAATCGATCAAATGCTTTCCCAAAGAGAATGCAAAAGTGGTGACTGTAACTACCTGTGGATGTTCCTAGACGGATGCACAACTCCTGTGTGAGACATTGTGCCCTCGGACAGAGAAACGCATCTGTCTGGTGCTGCTGAACACTGAGAAACTGTGTGTGGTGTGCAGTGAATAAGACCGCCCATTCAAACACAGCAGAAATGCGCAGAGAGAGCCTTTGCATCAGTGCGTTTGGGTCCTTACACAAAGAAGAGGTCACACAATCACTTTAACAATAAAAGTGGACATTATGTTTTTTTGCACATGGTAGCCTAAAAGTTAAACAAAACGCTGTGAATTATAAAATGATCGATTGTAAAGGGAATTTGGGCATTTTAAGGTAATTGTAGTTCTGATAAGTCAACGCACAGGAAAAAAAGTCCAGAATTTGTTGTCGTCTTGCGCAACGATTTAAATTGTTACTCGGCGGAACGAGAGTCGTTACCTTAGAAAAGAAAAACGTTTTTATATACATAAAAATGAACGTTTTTTTTTTCTTTTATAAACGAATTAAAGTGATAGATAAACAATTAACACTTCATTTAGTCATGGTTTATCGATATAAAACAATTGCAATAACGTCAACGTCGTTATGGTTGGTATGGTTATGGTATGGTTGAGCGAACGCGATTTCAATTCGTTATCGTTTATTTGTTGGTGAAAATTAATAAGAATTCACACACTTTCACCCAAAAAGAGGAAGTCTTCTAAACCTCTTACAGACTTCTTTTGGTGAGGGCTTAAAGCCTTATTATTGGGTCATAACCCAATAATTCGCACCCTCCAAACCAATCCAGTAACGCTATCTGACATTAACAACTTGCCTACAACACAAGTCCCACTCACTCATCAGCACATGGACGCAGGAGAGAAGTGAATGACCAGAAGAGAGAAAGTATTGCTGTTTGTAACACCGTCTCATGTGCAACTTCTCATAAAATATAAATAAATCATATGAATTTGAGAACATTTCGGGTCACACAATCCACATATAGGACAAGCGCGCACACATTGAGGAGAATAGCAGCCTGGTTGTGCTGCACTCTGCTGGAGAAAAAAGGAACTATCTATCTATCTATCTATCTATCTATCTATCTATCTATCTATCTATCTATCTATCTATCTATCTATCTATCTATCTATCTATCTATCCATCCATCCATCCATCCATCCATCCATCCATCCATCCATCCATCCATCCATCCATCCATCCATCCATCCATCCATCATTTGTGTCTGAATGTGGATTGAAAATGCAAAACACTACATTTATGAAACTCCAATTTAGTGTAGCTCTATAAAAAGTATCTATCCTTGACTTTTCTGTAGGTTCTCCCAATTCATTATTTAACAAGGGTACAAGATGTCAAAAAAACATTTTGTTATACAGTCCTACCCAGTTAATGTTCATGTAATGTTCTGTGATATTGTTTCTTATTCCTCCCTAGCCTTGTAAATAGCAGGTCAGCATAGCAATTGAGATGCATTGAAATACAATTTAGAAAAGAGCAAAATGCAAACTGAGGGCCAGCATTCGCTACACGTTGAGATTGCCAACACTCAAACATGTTTTTCAGCAGATTTTGACCAGTTCAACCAAAGACTGCAATATCACTGGGGTCAGTGTTTCAATGTGCCAAAAAATCATTTTACAGTACAAATAATAAAATGAATCATTCATAATACTCATCCTCCTCATGTGGTTCCAAACTCGTATGACGTTTTCTTACATAAAAAAAGGTACGACTATAAAAATATAATCAATTTTGATTTTTAGGTGAACTTATTTTAACCACTTCAGCACACTCCAATAAAAACATACAAATATCCTCAAAATTAAAGTTCTTTACTGGTACAATTCATAGTACTGTAGCCAATTTATAACGACCAAAAAACAAAAAAACTAAATATAAACAGACCAATTTGCACTGAAAAGCATTTTACAAAACACACCGCACAAAGTCCTATTTCTCAGCTAAAATTCTGTAAAATAAATAGTCACGAACAAATCAATAGTATTTTACAAACGAACTCTTATGGGTCAACATAGTGTTGCCCACACGGTTCTGTAAATGAACCCCTGACTTTTTAAACATATCCAATGAATCACATAGGACGTGTGCAGCTTACATTTCCTTTATAAAGACAGAACAGTGCGCTGTCAACTTTAACGCAAATGCTTGACAAAAACACAATAAAAATGAAAATAATAATGATGATGATGATGAAGACGACAGGGCGCACCCCTTTATGTAAAATAAACACTGATATAAGTCGATTAAAAAGGACTAATTACAATAAGTTACATTCCTGCGGAGTATCATGACTGCGCTGTGATATTACTACTGACGAGAGAAACAAACAGTGAGTGAGTGAGTGAGTGAGTGTTTTATGTCCAGTTCTGTTCAAATGTACACATATTAGTCCACATGCTCATCCATAAACATCCGTTCCCGTCTGTGGAGATTTTCCATCTGAGCTCAAGCTAGTGTCTCTTACAAGTTATGGCTGTAATGAGTTTTTTTTCTTTTTCTTCTTTTGTACAAAAAATAAAATACTGTCTGGGTCATATTTCACACAAAAAAATAATATCAGCCCTAAATGGCACATGCAAATAACACAACTGTGATTGGTAGCTTCAGTCAGCATTATACAAATAAAAAAGGACTGTTTTATGTTTTTTTTTTTTGCATCATCACATTATTGGAAAATTAAGAACGTTTCCCTACAAAATGACCACATTATTATAATGCAAAAGAAAAATGGAATTAGAATAAATTCTCAATAATAATATTAAAAAATGACACTCAATAGTAATTTTTTTTAAGCTGTATTACAATTTAAGACAAATAAAAAAGCAGTAAAACAAAGGCTATCATAAATATATAAAAAATAATATTTTTTAAATAATATATACTTTTGCATTACAGTAATGAGATTTTCTTTTTGTTGCTTAAATTTAAAAATAATATCACAATGCAAAAAAACAAACTTAGCAGCCCTAATATAAGATTGATTTAGTAAAAATAACTTTTCAAGGGGGAAATATGACCCAGACATATTCTCATCAGGTTAAGTGGTGGTAAAGGTTTCAAAAACGTCCCTCTTCCTGGGACCTTGCAGACTAGTCAAAGCGGCATCGTCCAGTGGACGAGGCGGAAGTCGGATACTCGGATACTTACATTAGTGTGTCCTCTGTACATTCAGAAAACCAAAGTAAAATGAGAGAAGCGTGTTCTGTCTGAAGGCACAGATGCCTCTACGGGGCAGGAGCGTAACACGGGGCCCGGCCGAAAGGGCATGAATCAGTGCAAGAACAGGGAAGTGGGAAGGAAACAAGTGGAAATCCTTAGCTTAAAACGCATGGCTCTTTCCCGCTGTGCTCCTTGTAACTCTGTTTCGGCCATCATTCATATTAAAAGTCTTAAAAACGTAGCTTGCGAGCCCAGTTTCACCCGAGCTGCATCAAAGTCCAAGCGTTTCCTGTATGTACATAAAGGGTGATATGGTACTGTACAGTGGGGTTTACTGAGTGTGAGGTTTGCCGTGGACTCTGAAGCGATACAGGCAGGTGTAATCGGGATGACCCCAGTTCGACAGCACGCGCATCTCGATGATCTGAAAGGCCTTGTCATTCTTCTCCTGGGGAAAAAAAAAGGCAAAATAAAACAGCATTTCAAACCCTAGTAAGCTGCTCTGCTGTCTACATAGGCAGCATACTAACTAAAACAGAACTACATGTACATGACTGGTACAGAATTTACAATTTTTTTCCAATTGAGTTTGACAGAAGCATGTTGCTAAGCTAATAACACTTGCTTTTTTATTAACGCATGCATTCTGGGACATGCAATGCTGAATTTGGCCAAAAAGAAAAGTACATGTTGCTAAGCTAACAACAAGATACTAGGAAACACATTCTGTGTTTTCCATTTTATTTTTAATGGTTTAATTACATTTTATTAATCAAAAAGGATGTCTAATCAATTGCATTCATTAAAATTAATAATTTAACACATTTTTGATTAAAATTTGAACAATAATTACACCCTTTGAAATGTGTATTTAGATTTTTCTTGATTCTGTTTCATACAAATGTATTACCAAAAACAGCGGTAATCAAATGAATATATAAAACATTAATAATGTAATGAATTTTTCAAAATGTCTCTAAATAATTGTATTTCTTGGCAAAAAAGTGTTGCGCAGTAGAGGTTTGCCTTTTAAATATGGTTGAAAAATTGTGACATTCCTTGAAAATGTTTTAATAAACTTGTATTATTGTTATTATTACCTTGAGAAGCAAATTCTACTGTACAATAGTAATATACAGTATTTATTTAATAATTTCTTCAAACTTTGTTTGTGTTGTAGTGAAGACCTTTGAGTTCCCGTGTGTGTATCTGATGTAAGTTTTATCAAATGAAATGATAAAATACTGGTCAAGAAGACACATATTTCAATAGCAGTCTTTTTGTGGTTTAATATTCACAGACACTAGTCTATATCCCGATTCGATTAAGTGTTTAGCCCTACTTTTGAATGATCCACATTTGACCAAATTACATAACATTACGTGTCACTCCGTGAATCTGTCCACATGTTCTGCATCGTGGAAATCACAGGACTCTAACCTCTGCATGGGGAGCACATCTAAGTTATCTAGCAAGGCAAACCTCAAGTATGAGTTAATTTCATTCCAATCCCTCTCTTTTTAAGAGGTCCATTCACACCTTTTCACCAATTTTTCACTAACCCTGACACTATCGAGGAGCACTGGACATCATACAACTGCAGATTCTGTATGTGTATATTTTACCATAACTGGGAAGATCTGGAGTGATTCTCCATCTTCTTGATAGGTGTAGTCACCCAGCAGTTTCCCTTCTTCCTGGTATTCATCATCCAATCCCTGCAGATACAGACAGCAAGACTTACAGCACGCCACACGTGACTATACACCACTTCTTAACACAAAAACACATTTGTTTAAGCATCCAGCTAGAAATATGTGTGAGTATATGCTCATAAACCACGCATTCTTACATAGACAGAGAATCGTCGAGGTGCGCTGGTGATGTTTCCCGAGGGAGAGAGGCTTTTGGGAATATGCTCCAGGCAGAAGGAGGTCGGGATCACGCTTAAAGACAGCCTGATCACCAGATAACCCTGGGAGCCTTTAAATGCCCAGCAGTTTCCAGGGTACATGTCCGGCTACAAGGAAGACAGAAATTCACATCATTCATCTTTTTTGGTGTCGTATATTTAAGTTGAAAAATCACCTGATTATTTCATTTGTTTCTTTATTCTATTGTTTGTCATTTGCTCTTATTTTATTACTGACTACTTGTGTTAAAAATGTTTGAACTTTATATTAGTTAGGCTAGCAGTTTTTGTTGCGATATAAAATCGAGAATTGTGAAATTTCACTAGTATGTATGCCATAACCTTATTTATTAAAATAAAATCTCTTTTTTTGGTGACGGGGCCAGTACAAATCCTTATCGTTGAGCCCTGCTATACTAAAGGAACAGCTAAATATAATATTTATTATAATGGGTTTATGCAAAGATTTTTTTAAGTTAACTTACATTAAATGTTGTTATATTTTCTAAAGCCTAAATATTAAAAAATTATGGCATTCATTTATACTGTAATGTTGAATGGCAATAATTACTTATTTCACCCCCAGAAATTGTAATTAGTATAAAGATGCCATTAAACAAATCTTTGTGTTGTTTCTACATTAATTTGGAGATTCACTGTAAAATGATTTATTACAATATAAAAATACATTACAAATGAGTGCTGATACTCTTACATTTATATTCATGGACTTAGTTGATGCTGATATCCAAATCAACTTAGATAAAGAATACATTTTATCTGGGAATCGAACCCATGACCTTGACATTGCTAGTGACATTCTCTACTGTTTAAGCTACAGAAAAGTTGCATATATTGATATGCGTGATGCTGGTTCAGGTTATCTATCACTTCAAGTTCAGTAAAAGGTGTGTGTTTAGGTCTGTACCTGGATGACGGCACGTGGAGACTGTGAGAAGTACCACAGTGGGATCCCAAACAGGCTCATCAGTGCCGTCTTTGTCTCGTACGTCTCGGAGCAGCGCGTGCTGAGAATGCTGCCACCTGCCAACACACGTCAGTCTTGTGTAAAAATGTCTTTAAAGGGCCAGCGATGTTCATATGTACGTGTTCTGTAGATGTGCTTACCTCCAGACTCCAGAGCGTAGTCCACCTGTCCGGTGCGATCCTCGGAGTACAGCCTTAACGCACGCTGGACAATCAACTGGACCTGCTGAGATTTTCAGAGAAACACAGTTGGTATTATTTCAGAGATTTTTAGAGAAACATACAATTGAATGAGAAAAAAACAGTTTCCTCAAATATGGCCACTTAAATTAACTTCAATTTGTGCTAAAAGCTGCCATAAACGTTCTTTCCTCTTCACATGATCAAGTCATTCACATTCTAACAGGTGTCATTTGATGTGTAATAAATCTGTTGTTAAGATATAACATTTGAGTCTACTTTCAAAGAGCAAGATATATAACACAACTGCTCAACAGTTTGGAGTTGGGTAGGATATGTTGTAATGTCTCTTTTTTGAAAGAAGTCTCTTATGCTCAGCAAAAATACAGTAGAACAGTTAATATTGTGAATTATTGTATTATTACAACTTAAAATAACTTTTCTATATTAATATATAATAAAATGTAATTTATTCCTGTGATCAAAGATGTATTATCAGCATCATTACTCCAGTCTTCAGTGTCACATGATTCTTCAGAAATCATTCTGATATGATGATTTGCTGCTCAAGAAATACTATTATTATCATCAATTTTGAACTGTGTGCTGCTTAATATTTTTGTGGAAACCATGATACATACACTCAGGATTCTTTAATAGTTCAAAACGTTCAAAAGACAAGCATTTATTTGAAATATACATTTTTCGTAACATTATAAATGTATTTACTGTCACTTTTGACCTTGCTGAATACAAGTAATCATTTCTTAAAAAAATAAAATAATAAAATCATACTGACCACAAACATTTGAACGATAATGTATAATTCACTCTAAAAAGTAATTCAGGAGAAATTCAGAAATTTTTCAAATTTAAAAATTCTAATTTATTGATCCGTTTAAGTTTCAACAGTTATTTTGTTGAGTTATGTTGACTTAAAAGTTAGACTACCTGAAGGCAAACACTACATTGACTCTAGAAGCAATGACATCGCTGATGCCAGTGAAAAGTAATTTCTTACTTGTTCATTTACAAGCTAAATAAGTTACATTTAGCATATGCTATTCTAGCAGCAGATTTTAGGTAAAATAGATAACATTAATTGGTTCCAGGGCTACAGCTCAACTAGTTGGAGCGACTTCATTTTTTTGAGTAATTAACTTAAAAATTTGCGTTTGACTTAGAGGAACTTAATTTATAATATAATGTAGTTTGTTGGTTGAATACAATTTCATTCGAAGTTGTCATAACTAAAAAAAAAAACTTTTTTTTTTTAAATTAAGCCAACATTATTTTTTTTAGTTTTGTACCTCCTCTGACATCCCAGCAGCCCCAGCGGCGTGGGCGACAGTCTGAGTAATTGTTTCAGCGGAGGACTGCTGCTGTTTGCTCTCCTGCATCTGAAGAGACAGCTTTCCCAGAATGCTGCGCTCCAGGGTCATGAGGGTCGCGGTGAGGTCAGAGGAGCGTGTGTACTGAGATGCCAGCCACGGCAACAAGGGCTCGGGAATCTCCATTTCACCCCCGTTTCGGCCGTACAACAGAGCGTACAACTCTTTTTTCACCTGTGCCGACACCTGGGGAAGAAATCAGAGTATATATGTATAAGTGAAAAACTCAACAGGATAAGCATATTATATGCCGTATAAACACTACACACCGTTTCATGCATGGTGTCGAGCCGGTCGCATTTCCCTTGACATCCCATCACCCCTTGCAGGTCTGCTCTGATGCGGCCCAGCTCCGCTTCCAACCTCTGAACCTCAGAGAGCAAAGCATCATGGTTCTCCTGAGACACTCCAACACTGCAGAGCAAAAGCCAAGAGCAGACATTAATACTGAGACAGGAAGTGCGCAGAACTGCTACATTTGCTGGTGATTTTTAAGCATGTCTACCTGACGGAGGCCTGTGCTGGAGTCTGCCGTGTTACATGGATTTCCTTTGAATGAGAAGAGAATTGAGACAGAATTAGATGAATGAGTGTAATCAATTATTACAAAGATTTTGTTACAAGAGCTAGAATGAACACAAATTGTGAAATTCAAAAGTTTGCGGTGAGCAAACTTTTAATGAAATGAATACTTTTAACATTTAACTTTCATCAGAAATGTTTCTTGAGCATCAAATCAGACCATATAAGTATGATTTCTGAAGGATCATGTGACACCCAAGACTGGAGTAATGATGCTGAAAATACAGCTTTGCTCACAGGAATAAATTACATTTTAACATGTATTCAAATAGAAAACATTTATTTTAAATAGTAATATTTCACTATATCACTGTTTTTACTGTATTTTTGATCAAATAAATGCAACCTTGGTGAGCAGAAGAAACTTCTTTAGAAAACTTAAAAAAATCTTATAGACCCCAAACTTTTGAATAGCAGTTTATGCCTTTTTTATTATCCGTTGGCACTTTCTTTTACTGACTCAATATTCTCTTACAAAATACTGTGATGAACGTTGCAATGGCAAGGAATAATTTCTGAGTCCGAGGACATGGGATAACAATCTCAAAATTGTAATTGCAGTAATTCTGACAAGACATGAAGGCCTCAAAAGAGAGTGTGTGTGTGTGTGTGTGTGTATGTTCTACCTCAGTTCTAGAGTTCAGGTTCTGAAGCCGAAGTTCCAGCTCGGCTAGTCGAGCTTCGAGGCTCGTCTGATGCTGCACACGCTGTTCCTCAGTCTGGAACACACAGTGAGAGAAAAACAACTACAAATTAAAAAAAGTCAGTTGTGGGTAAAATAATGCCACTGGGGACAGAGGGAGGCATGGTTTGTACATAAACACAGCAAAACAAGCAAAATGCCTTTACAACTTTTTTTTAACAGTTAAGGCCCCCATATACTCATGGTAAAGCTCTTTCTCATTCTTGGTTTAGGGGTAAAATGAAGTTCAAAACGTGAGCAGTGATATGGAACATCTTGATAATTCTCACCTCCGTCCTGCTGACCGTCTCTCTCTCCATCTCTCCCTCGAGTGCGCTGAACTTGGGCTCGAGGAGCTGCGAGACCCACAGGCCGAGACTCTCTCTGTCTGTCTGTGTGTTTATCTGGTCCTGAAGGGCCTGAAAGGAACCCACGGCTTCCTCATGCTGCTGCTTGGCTTTCAGCTCCCCCTGCTGGACGCTTTCCCACAGTGACGCCACACGCTCCTCGAGTAGAGCCAAACGCTCGCTGTCAATGGACTCCGATGCAGCCTGACAGAGTTCAGATTAGAATTAGATTCAAATTCATGTACTTTATAAATATCAGATTTGACCTGGTCCTGGTTCGTTACCTGAGGGATCGCTGAAGGTGGGATGCGTTGTTCTTCAAATAGTGGTTCTTTTATAAAAGAAGGTAGTGCAGGTAAAGAGGGAAGAGATGGCAGAGAAGGGAGGGAAGGAAGTGATGCGATAGAGGTGACCGCTGTTTTCCACTCTGTGAGGTTTACAGCTGGCAGGAAGGACAGAGCGATGGGTGGACCGAGATACCATAATCCTAAAAACAAGAGAGAAGAGGGAAACCTTGGAAACAGGATTTTTAAATATCACAGTTCGTACAAGGAGTTTATTGACTTTCTGGTATTAAAAACACAATCGTAATAGCTTTTAAAGGCACTTCTGTGATAATGATATTCAATTTAAGTTGCTAAGGCATTTCAGGGCAACAACTTCAACTTCACATCAGCGTTTTGAGGAGGGAGAGAGAAAGAAAGAAAAAGAGAATGTGTGTGTTTGTGCAATCTTGGATAAGTGTGAAAGCAGAATAAGCAAAACCATCTGGGTAGAAGTACATATGATTGCACAAGTGTGGCTGTTAGTGCCAGTGGTTTTGTGAAGGAATGTCTGGATCATTACAAAGGTTTCTGCCATTACTCACAAAAAGGAATTGCAACAACAAGGACTGTCTTTAATAGAACTTGTCTGTGTGTATAAGATTTAAATAGGAGAAAGTATTTTACCATATAAAAAACGCTACACACTGAAGTGAAATGCTTTTGATTACCACAAAAGCACTTACAACGATAGCCTATCAAGCAAGTGTGCAGCAAGTTCAATATACATTTAAAATATGCAAATACACGGTCACAGAAGTATAACAACAACACTTGCAAACATTGCATGAACTAATATGAGTCTACTGAAACAGAATTTTTCTCCAAATATACAGTTTCTTTTGTTTCTGCTAACCAATATGGTTTATTTATTTGATCAAGAATACAGTAAAAACAGTAATATTGTGAAATATTATTACAAATGAAAATAACTGTTTTCTATTTGAATACATTTTAAGGTGTAATTTATTCCTGTGATCAAAGCTGATTGTTCAGCATCATTACTCCAGTCTTCAGTGTCAGTTCTAATATCTTCAGTTCTAATAAGATGATTTGATGCTCAAGAAATATTTATTATTATTATCAATGCTGTAAATTGTACTGCTTCATATTTTTGACTTTTTTCTTTTTTCTTTTTAGGATTCTTTGAAAAAGAAACATTTTGTAACTTAATGAATATCTTTATTTTTTATTCATTTAATTTAATCTTTGATAAATAAATACACTTATTACCCTAATAAAATAATAAAAACCCTTTTGAACAGAGCTGTGTATATACATACACACACACACACGTATAAACAAGCAGTTAAAAAAGCAAATGTGGTTACTTCTGCTTGGTGTCAGCATGAGAATAGCAGGAAGGGACTGGATGCATCGACTTTTCATGTAAGTTATATAAGCAAAAGGTCTTCCACCTGGAAAAGTAGTCCCACCTCTAAAGGACAGTTTAGACTGTTATTTTTTTAATACAATTAGAATATTTTAATTTCTTTCCAGATTTTTTACACTAAGTGCATGTAACAAAAATACATGCTTGGGTTCATCACTGTAAAAGTGTTTTCCATTGGTCTATACAGCATCTCATAGATTGAATACATTGAAATTCAATAAATTGTATTATTCCTTTAACATTAAGTACTAATAATCCTTTAATGACAATATCAAATCTCACCGAACAGCAGCAGGAAGGGTAGCAGAAACAGAAGAAGCTTCAGTAGTTTGGGCAGACACCTGACAGACAGAGAGAGATAAAAATACTGTCAAAAAGATATACCGGTATATATATATATATGATATTTGCATCCTGACCAACGAGTTAGTGCTTAATATCCAGCAATATTATGGATTTGACTGCACTTTACACTATCAGATGAGAAAAAAAGTTAAACTAAATTTAGCTGAATAATGACACTGTTTTTTGCATCATCAACCCTGTTAATGAACTGAACTGTCAACCCTGAAGTGACTGGAGCTGAATAACGACACTGTTGTCTTCAGTAGAGCTGCTCAAAGCTGAACTGAACTTGTTACATAATAAATTAATTTTACAGTTAGAGAACTGAATCAACGCTGAACTGAACTGAGCTGAAGGATACTATTATCTTTTTAGAGCTTGTCTCAAATTTGATAAAGTTTGTATCAGTGATTGTTATTTCTCGGTTTATTACAGTGAAGCTACTTCGAAACAATTTCTACTGTATAAAGCGCTTTAACAAAGATGACTTGACCTGACTAGAGTATATAAAAAAATAAGCAAAAGTACAATATTTACATAAAGGCCCAAACACTTTTAACTTTTACCTGGTGAGCAGAAAGACGTTGATCAGGGACATGAGCGCCACCAGCTGATACCATCCTGTTCCCAGCCACCAGAAGGCGCCAGTCGCTGCTTTCCCTGTTCAGAGCAGAAGAGGAAGTTAAATGGAGTGATGGTTAGTCAATGTTACACATTGACAGGTTTAAATGATTGAGGGAAGAGAATTATTAGTGAAAGAATCAGATACAGAGATGGATGCAGTCGAATCACCAGAGCTGAAAAGTTGAGGAAGGAAATGCTGGTTAAAATGATTTCAGTCTTCAGAAAGAAGTCATATGGGTTCACTGTGCCAAAAACTACACTGATGTGAGAAAGAGAGGGAAGTGAGAGAGAAAGGCGAGCATGCTGGAGTCTGAATCATATCGACCTGGAGAACACACTGCCAACCACAGCACGGACTTCAGCTTCCGAGTCACAAACGCACCGGCAGAGCCGAAGCTTCGGCAAACCCTCAGAAGACCGTAACCTGAGTTAACCAGAAGACATTCAGACAACATCCTGCTATCTTTCCCACAAATTTCATTCTAGTGTCTTACACCTTAGCGAAGACTTTCAGTGAACAAATGGATAGAAAACACAAGTAATGTCATGAAAGCTTACAAAAAGAAAAAACACAAAAACGTCTCTCCTGAAGCGAGACACTGAAGTCGATGTCTACTAGGAAGGTGTGTAAAGATCTGAAGGTGTATAACCTGTGTAAGAAACAAGGGCCCACAAGGCTGTGAATACGTGGCGGGTGAAGGAATAGCGTTTATGCTCCATGTGTGTTTCCATGTGCGTTTCCATGTGCTGCTTCCCTTTGCAGTCATCGCCTGTAAGTCAGCAGTGACGACATCAACATCAGCATCACAACTCATGGAAAGGAAGACAACTTGTATGAATAAAGTCAAGAATATGCATTTATTAAATAACCTATTCAGAATCATACACTACCGTTTGGGGTCAGTAAAATATATATCATTTTTGAAAGAAATTAATACTTTTATTCAGCAACGATGCATTAAATTCATCAAAAGTGACAAAAACATTTATAATGTTACAAAGAAATGCTGTTCTTTTAAAATTTCTATTCATCAAAGAATCCTGAAAAAAAATGCATCACAGTTTCCACAATAATATTAAGCAGAACAGCTGTTTTCAACATTGATCATAATAAGAAATGGTTTGGAGCACCAAATCAGTATATTAGGTTGATTTCTGAAGGATCATGTATATATATTAAATAGTTATTTTAAATTGTAATATTTCACAATATTACTGTTTTTAATGTATTTTTAATCAAATAAAAGACTTTTTTCCCCCCAAACCATAAAAAAAAAAAATCATACTGACCCTAAACTATTAAATGGTAGTGTATGTTAAAATATCAATCTATAAAATAATACATTCAAAATGACTGGACACATAACATACATCATGTAATTAATAAAAAAAGATGTAAAGGCAGGAAGTGTCTGATAACTCAAAAGGTGTAGATACATTTATTGTCCCAATGACACTCTGTTTGACAACATTTAGTGGACAATTTGTCGTCCTTTAACTCATTCAAGAAAGGACCATCACATGCTCTGTTGACCATCAGGCTTAGGTTCTGTCCTTAAAGTAGCCATTCAAAAACAAATGTCCACACAAAAATCCACATCATATGTTTTGATGGTTCATTAGCAGTAGTTATTTTGTAAATGTCTGCCGCTGAATCTGCTTGTGCGCTGAAGGACTGTGTACTTACAGAGGGAGCCGTTGAGATTGAGATGTCTGTCTGCGGTCACCAGATCTCGCACGTTCACACTGCCACAGTAGCTGTCATGAGCTGAAACACACGTACCACAATAATCAACCCCTGCTCACCTAAAATCCCAGCATGCATTTCACTTCATTCAAAAGAGCAAGCGGGCATGAATTTGCATATAATTTGCATATTATTGGTCTACTTTCAAACATTCATGGTGAATCAGAAATACAGATGTTCAACAACATATAAAAAAAACATGAAACAAGCACAATTTTATGGTGCATTAAGTGTTTTAAATTATGGAGAAGCATAAAAACGGTAGCGATGTTTGCGAATTGACTAGATGGATGTCCTCCTCACCTGTCCTGTCATTGTCAACACTGTTCAGAGAGGTGGTCATAGTGGCATCTACAGCTGTCTGATGCGCTGAAGACGCGGAGTACGGTAAAGTAAACACCGTTTCCCCCTCCTTCTCATCTGCGTGGAACGAGCAATCCTTACAGATGTAGCCGTTAGCCAGATTAGCGTGCGCCTCCGTTTTACTGGCATCTCCATTCTCCAACAGAGAGCTGTGAGCAGTTCTTCGACTCCGTGCTGAACACAACATCAGGAAAAATAACAAGAGTCAAAGCACACTGTTAAAGAAGCCATTTTATGCCCTTTTACAAAGTCTTGATTTTGTCCCTGAGTCTACTAGAATATGCAATGTACTAGGGGTGGGCGATATCTCGATATTTAAAATATATCGAGATATTTTTTAAACACGATATGGATTTTGACATATCGTATATATCGATATATTGTTTATATTTATAAAAATGTCGTTATTTCAAATGTAGGCGCGTTGCTCGTGGCAAGCGCGCTCATAATGTAAGAGACGCCGGCGCGACCACAACATTGCCCAACATCAAATGGCAAACGTAATGCAAGCGGAACGAAACTGCTCGTTATTATGTGGTTGAAGGACCGTTTATCAGTTTGGACCAAAGCAGCGCGAGCCAATCGTGATCATGCGACACTGTTACTACACGCTGCTAATAAGAGATCCAGTAAAGAAAGCATTTGAATTCGCCGCAGAGAAGTAATAACATCGCTGCGAGATCTAGTGAGAAACATTCACATTTCTCCGTTATTAACAGATTAAACAGCGCTGACGTGGAAGCCAGGAAGAAACATTGTGCCATGAATGAACTATAGTGTCCACAGATCAGCAACATTCACCATGGATTTACTGTAGTAACACTGCAACCATGGAAGTTTGGCAGGAATAGTAGGCTATAATGCCTTCAAGTAACATTACGTTGGTTTTATTTTGACATTATGAATACAATTGCCTCAAATGTTAATCTGAACTAAAATAAACCTTTATTTATAACTACTACAATATTACATTACATTTTTTCCAAGGAGCTGTTTTGTTTTATATGCTCCTAGAGTCAATTATAGCTCCAGAATTGCTCAAAGTAAAAAAATATCATACTTGATGATGTTAGTTTTAATTATAAAAAAAAAAAGAATAAAAAAAAATATTATTTAAAAATGTTGCAGAAGCACTTGTTCCTATGTGAACTGCCTACCTCTTTGCACTTCAATAAAAAAGACTTTGTGGTATTTGGCATATTTGCTTTTGCAGTAGTTTTTGGGGGGTTCTTTTTCCTGTAAAGATATCGAGATATATATCGTATATCGAGATATAGCAAAATATATCGAGATATATTTTTTGCTCCATATCGCCCAGCCCTACAATGTACTCTGATTGGTTGGCTGTACCAGTGTCTTCGAGTGCGTTTCAGGAATGTCACGGCCCTTACCATAAAAACGCAAGTTTCATCACACTACTAACTCAACCAGGCCTGGCACATTTATTTTGCGTATGCCTTAAGTGGGAATTATTTATATGAGGAATATTGTGACATGTTTGTCCCTAGAAAGAAAACTCAAGACTACAATTGAGGCTTTGAGGGATTTCAGAAACAGTGTGCACTGATATAGAGAATAACTCCCTTCGGAGTGACTTTGTAACTTTGCAGAGCTTTTTCATGCTCAAACAGCAACATTACACACTAAAGAAAGTTGAAAATGTAAAAAAAGGTCCTTTTTTTAAACTGATGTGAAACACAGAGGACAGATGATGACCTAGCCTAGAGTTATTTACTCTGCTAACTTAAACAAAATCTTGAACTTTAAACATAAACAGTTGTTTATGCATAGTTTATATAGTCAGGCTTATATAAGCAATAGCTACAGCGTGACATTTGCCTAAAATAACAACAATTACATTTTGCCAGTTTTCACAAACTTTATGAATAATAAGCACTAAGTAATCGTGCAGAATTTAAAATGTAAATGTGTTTTGACTTCATGTTGTCTGTGCGTACTCGTGAAAGGCCACTGACCAGAGTACATGTGTGTGGCGGAGCTCTGTCTGAGCGTGGACTTGTCCAGCAGGCTGGAGATCAGAGACGCATCACTGGCTGTACTGTTGAAGCTCAGGTCTGATGTGCTCTGATCGTTCTGTGGAGTCTGAGTCACGCTCTGAGACTCGTACATGGTTGAGCCCTGCTGCTGCCTCCGGCTCCGCACAGACCTGCGGGACAAAATACACTAGGTCATTACATTTCAAAGTGAGGATCACTATGCACTTCTATTACACCCTAAACAAAGTCATTTGTTGCTGCCACAATTCCTCATGTCGTGGCATATGGAAATATGTAAGGCATATTTTCCTCTGATAGTCAGGATCATGAGGGAAGATCACATGATCATTAATGGCAAAAGTCATTGTTAATTTTTGCTAATGGAAGGAATTCGGTTCATCTATATATGTTTATATATATATAAAACATATATATATTTTTTAAAGATCTCTTATGCTCACCAAGGCTGAATTTATTTGAATAAAAATAAAGTATACATTTTGTGAAATATTATTACTAAGTAAAATGATCTAATATATAGTAAAATGTAATTTATTCCTGTGATTTCAGCATCATTACTCCAGTCTTCAGTGTCACATGATCCTTCAGAAATCATTCTGAAATGATGATTTGCTGCTCAAGAAACATTTCAGAATCAGAATCAGAATCAGAATCAGAAAGAGCTTTATTGCCAAGTGTGCTTGCACCCACAAGGAATTTTTCTTGGTACTGAAGCTTCCAGTGCACATATACAAATACAAATACAACAAGAACATAGTAATACAAATTCTAAGAATGAAAATATATAAAAAATAAATAAAAATAGTATAAAAGTAAAAAAGTAGGGTCACAGTTGGGTTTAGTCTGAATAAACATTTACAGATTATGAACATATTTACAGTATTTTGAGTAGTATGAATAATATAAATATCACCTGAATTAGAGAATATTACACTAGACAGAGGGAGTCTAGCGCATGTTACAGATTATAAACATATTTACAGTATTTTGAGTAGTATGAATAATATAGATATAAATATCACCTGAGTTTATTGCACTAGACAGTGGGAGTATTGCACTTACAGGCATATGCTTTGGGGGGCATGTTAAGTGTTCAGAAGGGAAATGGCCTGTGGAAAGAAACTGTTCCTGTGCCTGGAAGTTCTTGTGGCCAGTGATCTGTGTCGCCGTCCTGACGGTAACAGTTCAAACAGGGGGTGTCCAGGGTGAGTGGAGTCTGTGATGATTTTACCTGCTCTCTTCCTCACTCTGGAAGAGTACAGGTCCTGGAGGGTTGGCAGGGGGGCACCAATAATCCTCTCTGCAGTCCGGACTGTCCGTTGTAGTCTCCTGATGTCCGATTTGGTAGCTGAACCAAACCAGACAGTGATGGAAGTGCTTAAGACAGACTCAATGACGGCTGAGTAGAACTGGATCAGCAGCTCCTGTGGCAGATTGAACTTCTTCAGCTGGCGAAGGAAGTACAGTCTCTGCTGGGCCTTTTTCACAATGGAGTCAATGTGATTTGCCCACTTCAGGTCCTGGGAGATGGTAGAGCCCAGGAACCTGAATGACTCCACTGCTTCCACAGTGCTGTTCATGATGGTGAGAGGGGGGAGTGCTGGGGTGTTTCTCCTGAAGTCCACGATCATCTCCACTGTTTTGAGCGTGTTCAGCTCAAGGTTGTTATAACTGCACCAGACAGCCAGCTGTTCAACCCCCAGTCTGTAAGCAGACTCGTCACCATTTTGGATGAGACCGATGACAGTGGTGTCGTCTGCAAATTTCAGGAGCTTGACAGAGGGGTCTTTAGAAGTGCAGTCATTAGTGTACAGGGAGAAGAGCAGTGGGGAGAGAACGCACCCTTGGGGGGCGCCAGTGCTGATGGTGAGGGTCCTGGATGTGAGTTTCCCCAGTCTCACTAGCTGCTGCCGGTCCGTCAGGAAGCTGGAGATCCACTGACAGATTGTGGATGGCATGGAGAGCTGAGTCAGTTTGGCTGTGAGAAGATCAGGGATGATGGTATTGAAGGCCGAACTGAAGTCCACAAATAGGATCCGTGCATAAGTCCCAGGTCTGTCAAGATGTTGCAGGATATAGTGCAGTCCCATGTTGACTGCATCATCCACAGACCTGTTTGCTCTGTAAGCAAACTGAAGGGGATCCATCAGGGGTCCGGTGATGTCCTTCAGATAGGCCAACACCAGTCTTTCAAACGACTTCATGACCACAGACGTGAGAGCGACAGGTCTGTAGTCGTTAAGTCCAGTGATTTTAGTTTTTTTGGGAACCGGAATGATAGTGGAGCGTTTGAAGCAGCAGGGAACTTCACACTGCTCCAATGATCTGTTGAAGATCTGCGTGAAGACTGGGGCCAGTTGGTCAGCACAGGCTTTTAGACAAGCAGATGAGATGCCGTCTGGGCCTGAAGCTTTCCTAGTCTTCTGTTTTTTGAAGACTCTGCTCACGTCCTCCACACAGACCTTAAGCTCAGGTTGGATGGCAGAAGGGGGGAGGAGAGGGGTTGCAGGAGGTGATGGTGGATGTGTGAAGTGCACATCAGGGCGGGTGTGAGGTGTGAGTCTGGGCTTCTCAAACCTGCAATAGAATGCATTGAGAGTGTCAGCCAGTTGTTGATTCTCCACAGATGGGGGGGATGGTGATTTGTAGTTGGTGATGTTCCTCAGGCCTCTCCAGACTGATGCCGGGTCGTTGGCTGAAAACTGGTTTTTCAGCTTTTCAGAGTAGCTTCTTTTAGCAACTCTGATCTCCTTTGTCAGTTTGTTTCTGGCCTGGTTATACAAGATTTTATCCCCACTTCTGTAAGCATCCTCTTTGGCATGACGAAGCTGTTTGAGTTCCCCAGTAAACCATGGTTTATCATTAGTGAATGATAAGAATGTCCTGGTAGGAATGCATGTATCCTCACAGAAACTGATATATGATGTTACAGTATCTGTGAGCTCATCCAGATCGGTGGCTGCAGCTTCAAAAACAGTCCAATCAGTGCAATCGAAGCAGGCCTGTAGATCCTGCTCTGCTTCGTTGGTCCATCTTTTTACAGTCCTTAATACAGGTTTAGCTGATTTCAGTTTCTGCCTGTAGGTCGGTATAAGATGAACCAAACAGTGATCAGAGAGCCCCAAAGCTGCCCGTGGGACGGAGTGATACGCATTCTTTATCGTGGTGTAACAGTGGTCCAATATATTACTGTCTCTGGTAGGACATGTAACATGCTGTCTGTATTTTGGCAGTTCACGGGAGAGATTTGCTTTGTTAAAATCCCCAAGAATGATTAAAAGAGAGTCTGGGTACCTTTGTTCCATTTCAGCTATATGTTCAGCCAGCTGTAGTAGCGCCACGCTCACACACGCGTCTGGAGGAATGTAAACATTCGCGAGAATGAATGAGGAAAACTCCCGCGGCGAGTAGAAAGGTTTACAGTTTATGAAATGCGCCTCTAAATTAGGAGAGCACATCTTCTTCAGTGTTGTTACATCTGAACACCAACTTTCGTTAATGTAGAAACACAATCCACCACCTCTCGTTTTCCCCGTTAGTTCCGCGATGCGATCCGCTCGGAACAGCTGGAAGCCCGGCAGATGTAGTGCGTTGTCCGGTATGGCTTCACTCAGCCAGGTTTCAGTGAAGCACAGAGCAGCGGAGTTTAAAAAATCCTTGTTAGTGCGGGTGAGGAGAAGAAGTTCGTCCATTTTGTTAGGAAGAGATCGGAGATTCGCAAGATGAATACTGGGTAGTGCAGTGCGGAGGCCGCGCTCGCGGAGTTTAACCAGCGCGCCGGCGCGCTTCCCGCGTTTGCGTCTGACCGCGCGTTTTAACAACACCGCTGCGCCTCCAACGAGAATGTCCAGTAAAACGTCTGAGTAATCAAAAACTGTAAAAAACTTGTCTGGTGTGTGTTTCCTAATGTCCAGAAGTTCGTCTTTGGTAAAACTAATAGGAAAAGAATGACTAAACGCAGAACAAACGAACAAAAACAACACAATGACTGGAGAGCTCCACACCGAGGCAGCCATCCGCGGCGCCATCTTGAATGGAATCATTTCTTATTATTAATGTTGAAAAAGTTGTGCTGCTTAATGTTTTTGTGGAAATTGTGATACATTTCTTTCAGGGTTCTTTGATTAATAGAAAGACAGTGCTAAAGTCCAGAATTTATTTGAAATACAACATTTTTGTAACACTATCAATGCTATTGCAATCACTTTTGATGAATTTAGGATATAAGATATAAAATTTGCCTTGAAGGTTGAAACATTGTTTTTTCCACACACACACACACACACACACACACACACACACACACACACACACACACACACACACACACACACACATGTTATTATTTTTTTGGTGTATATATATATACGTTGTTGAACATTTGTGTCAAATTAAACATCCTGTTCACTCTAAAAGCTTTGGGGTTTAGGACATATCATATTTCTAGACTGGAGCCTGCATCACCCACACAGCTAAACATATCAGAAGCATATGCACTAACCACTATGCAAAAGCTTTAATGCATCTATTAATTAATACTATTTATTGAAAGACAAAATACTAATTGTCCACTTTATTTAAAAAAAACAATTCAATAAATGTGCATGCTTAAACTTATTTATTGGGTCATTAAACTGACACAAAATTAAGTAACTGGCAGGTAAGTTGTACGAACTTGCTGTAAGTCATGTCAAATATGTGCTGCCAGGCTGATCGCACAAACATATATTTTGGGGGGGATTTCTGTAAGGTTGAAAAGATGGTATTTTCACTATGTCATTCATTTTTCTTCATTCATTTAACTCAAGCACTAACATGTCAGTAATTGCAGGACTTACTAGTGCAAGTTGTAATGCTAAATGTCACAACTTGTATATTTCTTAAATCTAAAGTTGCGGAATAGCATAATTCACTGCATATAATAATACATTTTAAAGGGGTCATATAATGCCATTTTTGTACAAGCTAATATGATTCTTTAGGGTCTAAATGAAAAGTTTGTAATATACTTTAATTAAAAATTCTCATTAGTATTGTAAGAAAACACTCATTTTACCTGGTCAAAAACAGCTCTGTTTTCAGCACGCCATTTAAGTGCATATGTCTTTAAATGATAATGAGCTTTGCTCACCCCGCTCCTCTGTTCTGTGGGGCGTTTTGACACAACAACACACGTGGAGTGTTGCCTTGACAACAGTTGAGGGTATATTTTGGAGAAAGAATGGCAGCAGGAGTCTCTGAGGACACATCTGTGAAACGAACCATATCAATTTGAACCGGAGTCGGACCCGGAACAAGATGACGGTCCCGAAGAAGTTCGACAATTAAAGTAAGCTAAATTATCGACAATTAAAGTAGTGTTACCACGTTAACTTTAACACCTGCGTACACAGTTTGTAATAACACAATAACCAAAACGCGTTGTTCATTATAAACGTGGGATTATGAATTATATTGAGAACGTCGTACATAGAAAACATGCCGTAATTTACACTGAGTGTAAACCTTAGCCGCATTCATCGTGAAGGGTGCAAGCAATTTGCAAAGATTAATATAAAGGTTAATAAAACGTTACACTCATTTCTTCTCCTGGAGGTGCAGCAGGAACACGAATAGTTGGTACCGATCCTTTTTTCAGGAGCAGCTTCTTAGTAAAACCAGCTTTATACTGACCCTCGTTTGTAAAGCAGTCTGGTGTGTGAAATGATTCGCACAAACATGAAAGCATTGACGTTGATCGTGGGGAATATTCCCTTCGAAAACAAACTCAGCCACTGCGTCTTCAGCGGTTCGGATTTAGGAACATCAAAATGACTGCTGTGTTCCTTATTGCACCCAAGAACAGAACACCACAATTGCTTAGACGCCATTCTGCTCCAGCGTATCAACAATGCGGACTATGATGACAGCTCGCTCAGGGCGGGTCTGTGTTGAAACGCTGCTGTCAATTAACAATCATGGGAGGGGCGTCAGACCGTGCGACGTCACACGGTCAGACGGCTCGATTTGAGACGGGGGAAAACATATAAGGAGATTAAAAAAAAAACACTGGATGGATTTTTATCATTTTTTGATGGTCGTGTACAGGCACAGGCTCCAACACACATTTCAGTACAATCAACTTGTAAAAGTGCATGTACCATTATATGACCCCTTTAAGATGAACCTCCCTTCTTTGAAGCAAAGATGCCCACAGTAACAAGATAAATGGATAAATGTAATGGCTTTAAGAGATTTATTTGCCACATAATTGCCACATGATTCATTTGGCAAAAACAGAGCAAGGATAACTTTGTCCTCATGTAGTTGTGCTGGCATGAGGCTGTGCGGGTTTACCGATAAGAAGTCATGTTTTACACTCGGTTTGTTATCTCAAACTGACAGTGAGATGAACATCTGACCTGTTGACGTTGCTGCTGCTGCTGCTGGTGGTGCTGGTCTGCTTGTAGGAGCTGACATTGTGATTCCCCTTGAGCTCAGTGAAGCTGTTGTCACCATAGAAACCACTGCTTGTCTGTAGTCTCAAACTACGCCGTGACATTCTGGGCGAGTCGTACACAGGATTGATTTTGTGCTCCTTCTCAAACTCAAGGGCTGCGGACGAGTAACTTGAACTGAAGAGAGGAAAAAAACATGTAAATTCAGATATAAGATTTTCTACATAAAATAGTCACATGTAATATAACTAGGGATGCACGATATATTGGCCACCATATCAGTATTGGCCGATATAGGTTCATGTTTAATGTTATTGACCCAATAAGAAAATTAGGCCAGTAAATTAAAGGCGATAAATAATGGATTATTTCCTTCAGCTGAGACGCTTCAGATGCACACTGTTCGCCATGATGGTTTTGAATTGATTGAAATATGATTGGAATCACTTCAAAAATGAAAATTAAGTTAAGTGCAATATGTGCATCCCAAGTCTGATTTAAGGTGATGATACACAGGGCAACTTTTTGAGCAATGTTGCTGGGCAATCTTGCTGAGCGATTATTGCTTGGGCACTTTCCCATTGAAAATGGGCATTACATTTTTATCTGGATAATTTAGATCGGTCGTAGGCCCTGCGTCTCATCTGGTTGCCCGTTGACGGCAACATTGCCCAGCAACATTGCTCAAAAAGTTGCCCTGTGTATCAACACCTTTAGATTTATTAGCCAATACATCGGCTATCAAATATAAAGAATTATCGGCCAAAATGTTCATATTGGTGCATCCCTAGATATAACCTGTTGATTATAGCTGCTCATGTAAACAAGTTTTATCTTCTGATAATGTCAGTAGTAAAAAAATAATATAATCCAGAATGAATCCATTCCAATTTAGCAAAAAAAAAAAAAAAATACTGGAATAAAAAATTTGCATTTGAAAGACACGGGAACATTCCAAACCGATGGAACATTATGAACTTTTCAAAGCAATGAATATACTTTTAAAGCTCTCTAAGGCTATAATTACAGGTGACAAATGTGAGTTATGCACCTGCCCAAAATCGCCCGGCCTTTCAAACCGGGTGTTGCAGTAAGGGAAAAGAGGCACAAAAGAGGCCTAGGGCAACTCTACAGGAGTCACAATCCTCCATGAAAGAAATGGGAGAAAGAGATGACAAGATGAAAACTGCGCACAAACCTGTCTAGCTCAATACATCTAACTTGCTGCAAGAAAGTCTTTGTTGAAACAAAAATCACTTTAAATCTTGGCTAAAGATGAAGAAAGTTAAAAAGCTTTAAATGAATGAATGAATGAATGAGGTAGCTGGTTGGTGTGAGATGTTTTGGTATAAACTAAAAGTTAAAGATGTTACAAAACAAACCGAACTATCAGTGATTCACATTACATTCAATACTTGCATAAATGCACATAAACACAGATGATTTGTGAACACCTGAAGGGAACTACAGAGAGTTTGTGACATGATGAAAAGTGAACCGTTATAATAACTTAAATTCTAAAAATGTAAAATCAAAATAAATAATTTAAAAAGGAAACAAATCAAAATAAAACTTCAATATTTCATGTGACCATTAACTGACATCAGAGAACCAAGAATATGCAAATGTGTAGATAAATGAAATATTAACTTAAAATATTTATATTTATTTATATTGAGATTTCAGGGAATCCCTGCTCTAGGATAAAGCTCTCAAACACACTGCTAAACAAACTGAAGAACGCTTTCATAAACATCAGAATAGTATATTAAGTGCAAAAAAAGGGTAAAAATCACATTACATTTGAACATTGTAACAACAACATTACGTAAAGTTAAATTGACTAAACTAAAAATGAAAAATGTATAAAAACTAAAAGCATGGACTAAATGTTAACCGGTAAAAGGAACACTAATTCACTCATCTAAACGTAATAATTTGATTAGCCTACATTTGATTCCCCCATTACAATGGTCGCTTTACAGTTATTGCCATCATAAAAATACACTTAATTGTAGGTTTAAAAATTACACATATGGCACATTTATTAGCAAAATGTACAATACATACGTGTTTTATTTCTCAGCTGGAATGGACTGAAGGACTTAATGTGGGAACACATTTCAAGTGAGAGCAAGGTTACATTGTGTTACCTTCTAAGATAACATTGTTACAGTTTTCATGTTTCAAAGCTTTTTTTGTATTGATTTTTGGCCATACGACAGAGATCTGATTATTCTACTTGTCGTATTTCTGTTTTGCATAAAACTGAAGTGTATTCGGTACATGTCCACAAAGTACCTTATCCGGGAAACACTTAACGTAAATGCGTGTTACTAACGTAAATCAAGCAAGCTATTATGCATAGGCCACAAAGTGTTGGAGAAATAACACTTTAGCGGACCGGAGGGAATAATATGGAATTTTTTCCAGAAGACTTCTTGCACAAAATAGATTCAAGCACTTTTAAGAACCTGTATCGATGTTTATTTGTTTTCAAAAACTTTCCAGGGCCTTCAAATATTTTTTTCAGATTCACAAACTTTCAAGGATTTCAAGGACCCGTGGGAACCCTGTGTTATTATACAATTAGTTTGAGCCTTTAACAGTTTTAATTTCAGAACAATAGTGCTCTCTACTCCAGTGTTGTGATCTAACAGGCATCCGGGAGAAAGTAACATGTGAAACTCCAGCCAGATGAAGTCCTTTTATGTAAAACCATAGACCTTTATCTACAGATCTACAGTATAATAATAGGAACACTGAATCATCTTGGAGAGTGTTTCATCGTGTTCACTGCCGAAACCGAGCACGACGTGCTGTTTGAATGGAGAAAGACTGACAGCGGCAGCGGAGGGAAGCACTTATGTGAACTTGAATTTAACGACTTAAATATTCATCTGTACCTCACATTAGACTATGGAATGGCTTCAGAAAACATAAATATAACATTATGGTGCTTTATAATGATTTTGTGCTTTTTGTGTTGTATAACAATAACATGCGCACAATATCGGATTTGGATCGGTCTCGTCTGGCCGATACCCAATCCGGAAAAAATTGCCAGTATCGGACCAATACTGATACTGAGTATCGGATCAGCGCACCCCTAATTACAATAGAAAAAAAGTTATTTTGAATTTGAATCGTAATAATATTTCACAATATTCCTGTTTTTACTGTATTTTTGATCAAATAAATGCAGCCTCCGTGAACATAATAGACTTCTTTCAAAAGCATTAAAAAAAATCTTATCGACCCCAAACTTTTCAACGATGGTGTGTATGAAATCAGAATACTTTTATAGACAAAACTGCTTGTAGATTTGTAAAATAGACACACTTCTGTTCATAAGCCATTCCAAGCCAGTTGACATGGCCAAATAAATCTCAAAAAGGCCAAATCAAAACAACTAGGGGTGTAACACTATATATCGTGTCACAATATATCGTAATACAAAAATGCAACAATGTATTGTGTATAGTTCACCCAAAATAAAAATGACTGTGTGGGAAAAAATCCTAGTTTTCAGAGTTTTAGTGTACATTAAACTAGCCTGGTTAAAACCAGACCATTCTCAGTAGTAACTGAGTTATGGTCTGGCAAAGCTGCATTAATAACTCATTTCCAAAGGGGCGTCACCAACGGACGTCGCTCAAATGCCTCTGGGCGCAATTGGATTGACCTAAAACCAATCAGAGCGATCGGCATCGTGTAAAGCCATATGCTGCGTCCCAATTCGCCTAAGTTACACTACGCCATAAAAGTATGTACCCTTTTTGTGAAGAAAAGGTATTTACTTTTGAATGTGTAGCAAAAAAGTAGGCAAGCTTTGGGACATACTACTTCGTCATCTTTATAGGACGGATCTGTCGCGTGCATCCTGTCACGTAAACTGCCCTGTCAATCATCAGTCACAGTTAAAATCCTCAATTAAATCTAATTTAATTTCCTACCGTTTCGGAGAGAAATGTAGTAGCACGTTCATCTGCCAGTGGGTCTTTCATGGAGACTGTCCTCATGTGTTTGCAATTTGAATATAATAATGCATTTAAAAGTTGGTGCGCTTCACCAATGGACGTCGCTCAAATGCCTCTGGGCACAATTGGATAGACCTAAAACCAATCAGAGCGATTGTCATTGTGTAAAGCCCGCCTCAACGTTTCTGATTGGTGCCGCGATTTCGACGGATTAGAAATGGGCTTGAATGAGCTCTTTGCCAGACTACTTGCAGAGCAAATCTAAATTTGCCGGAAGTTGTCTGGGTTTTCCCAGGCTAACATTAAACTACTATATATAATGTTGAATATAATGTATAATAATGCAATGGGGGAATATTTGTGGGTCCTGACAATGACAAATGTCTTATGTTACCAGAATTTTTTTTTTAAATATATTATTATTTTAAATATATCTAGTATTAATAATTCTGTATTTTCAGCTTGAGAATCATGAATATTTTTATTCTGGTGTCACTATAGTCCTGTGCATTGGGTTATCAGCACCAAGTCCAGGCCAATTCATTTCCACACCCAATGTAATACCAAAATTTGCATTTTAAATCAACATTACATTTTTGTGTTAACCTTTTACCATATGTCTTGGAGTATCGCAATAATATCGTATCATGAGTTCAGTATCGTGATATGTACCGAATCGTGACATGAGGGCATCGTTACACCCCTATCAGCAACAGAGCTGGGCACAAGTCACGCGTAAACAACACCACAGCGCCCAGAACACAAAAGCACAAAATAAACCAAGAAACGGAAATGAGACATTTCTTAAAATAACAGTTCCTTAAAGGCCATGTCTTCCTGTGAGAAATACCCACTGGATCTGTGCCAAATCAGATTAGCTTGAATAAAACGCACCCCTCCTAAAGCTAAAACTTCACAGAATTACTAGAAGGCACTTTATCTTCAACAAACACAATCTCTAACCTTCAGCAATATGACATCATCCGTTTTATATCAAATCCTGAAAGATTTCTGGCTTTGCAGCTGGTTTATTATTGGCACAGGAAATGAAAGGGCTCTGTTACATTCAACGAGAAAATACTACAAATGAATACAGAAACTAAAAATAATTGTATAGAAACAAACAATGAACTAGGGCTGCACAATTTTGAAGAAAAAAAATCGAATTGCGTTTTTTCTAAAAAAAATAAAACAAATGACGAATAATGATAGTTTTATCAGATGAAATTCTGATAAAATTGCCAATACAAATTTTTACTAATTTAATATTTCATTGTAAAATAAAGTATTTAAAATATATCATTTTGTTTTACAGTACAACTGTAAAATTACAATACTGATATTTATGGCTGTCTTAAAGTGATAGTTATGATATAATGAGCCGGCGTTCTGACGTAGAAACTGGAAGCGCTACACTGTGTTTATTACGTGATCAGCGTAGGAGACTGACATGGAAGAGAAGAAATTGTTAAATAAAGTCATTATTTTTGTTGTTGTTTTTTTGCACACAAAAAGTATTCGTGTCGCTTCATAACATTAAGGTTGAACCACTGTAGTCACATGGACTATTTTAAAGTCCCCGTGAACCGGAAGTTGCAAACGACTTTTCTCCAGTGTTGTGACGTATTTCCAAGTGAAACGGAATATTGAACAGAGGGCAGGGTTTTACTCTAGCGCTCCTCCTCTCAATCTCTCGCTCATAGCAGACTAACGGTTTGAGGGGAGTGGTTAAGCGTTTTCAACCCAAGCCGTCAAACCTACGTCATCAGAAAAAGACGCCATTCCAGACCGGAAGTAACTTTTCAGATTTTGATTAAAGATTACCACATGTGGTAATATATATATTTTTTATATATTTACTTGCACGGATTAATTGTTCACCACAAGACTAGTAATATGCTCTAACAAAGTAAATAGGGTCAATTTTGATTTTATGGGGACTTTCACAACTTTACTAACTTTTCTGAGCCTTGAAAGTTGCTGTCTATGGATGATTCAGAAACCTCTCGGATTTCATCAAAAATATCTTCATTTGTGTTCTGAAGATGAACGAAGGTCTTACGGGTTTGTAATGACATGAGGATGAGTAATTAATGACAGAATTTTCATTTTTGGGTGAACCAACCCTTTAAAGGAGAACTCCGGTCAATTCAAGTTTTCTAAATGAACTTTGGGGTTTAATGATGGCTTAGAGTTTGAAAATAAAGACATTAAAGGAGAACTCCGGTCAATTTTAACATTGAGCTCATTTTTTTTGTACATTTGGAGTGCTGTCAATACAGAGAACAACGACAAAAATCGGTGTTGCCTACACCGTGTTATCTTCTTTTTTAAAATTTGCACCCTGTTGACTTCAATGGGGCAAGTTTTAAACCTGCTTTTAGCCTCTTAACATCCTTGATGTGTCATTACAAGTGCACAGAAAATGTGAGTGATTCCTTTAGAGTGAACACGGTGAATCTGACTGCAGTAGATGTGAAAGATATTAATAAAAGTGATGTTATTTCAGCCAGCGCTCATACCTGTATTTACATCCTGTTTTCGGCTGAAGTCCACAGTAGTCGATTGTCGAGTTCACGCGCATAGGTTTAGTACGTACGATAATGCGCCCGAACTCGACAATCGACTACTGTGGACTTCAGCCAAAAACAGGATGTAAATACAGGTATGAGCGCTGGCTGAAATAACATCACTTTTATTAATATCTTGCACATCTACTGCAGTCAGATTCACCGTGTTCACTCTAAAGGAATCACTCACATTTTCTGTGCACTTGTAATGACACATCAAGGATGTTAAGAGGCTAAAAGCAGGTTTAAAACTTGCCCCATTGAAGTCAACAGGGTGCAAATTTTAAAAAGAAGATAACACGGTGTAGGCAACACCGATTTTTGTCGTTGTTCTCTGTATTGACAGCACTCCAAATGTACAAAACAAATTAGCTCAATGTTAAAATTGACCGGAGTTCTCCTTTAATGTCTTTATTTTCAAACTCTAAGCCATCATTAAACCCCAAAGTTCATTTAGAAAACATTTACTTGAAGTAAAAAAAACAACAACTAGCTTATACTTATTTCTTCAGCGCAACTGCATTCTGGGAAGCTTTTTTAAACAGTCTAGAAGTTTCCATGCATTCCTTTATTATCAAGCCCATAATTTCAAAAACATATTATTAACATTTTAGCTTTGCAATGAAATTCATAAGCAGAAGGCATAATTTATAAGGGTCTAAAACTAATTTCAAGCTTTCTGAACAAAAACTTTTTGAAAATGAATGATTTGGCATTGTAGCTGCACATCAGCATCAGTGTGAATTGACGCTTAACACCAGAGATTTACTGCTTGACATTTTATAGCAGCATCATGCATGGTTAAGACCATATTAGTATCTTAATTACTCGATTAGCACACTTTTTAGTGCAGATGCAGATTTACAAAGGTCAACCACCTCCCCAGAATCCATCTTCCACACACACACACACACACACACACACACACACACACACACACACACACACACACACACACACACACACACACACACACACACACACACACACACACACACACGGCAGAATGACAGGAGGAAATCTGATTAGTGAGAACACATGAAGCTCACAGTGAGATTAAGGACCTCAGGGCTCACGAGCGTCTGAGCTCAGGGCTTTATTTCAGAGAGGCACTACAGGGTCTGAGTGGGCTTAACATCAATTCCTGTTCTACGGTCAACAAGCAGCGTCTTGCTCCACTTCAGTATCATTACTGCATCAGCTGACCCTCTTGACCAATCACTCGCTTCCCACTTACTATCTCAAATACTTTATCCCTCTTCCTTCACCTTACCATGATATTGATTCAGTCATACTCACTGTCTATATAAGAATGCGCTGATTTTTAAATAATACTATACAATAAGCCAATTATTATATTGGTAAGCAATATGATATTCTGCAATATTACTTGTATCGTAATTTATTATACGGCTCCGTGGAATACTTCATTCTGATTGGTCAATTGCTGCATCCAGCGGTATGTTATTCCCAGATAACAACACAGGCTCTTCCGGGTTACTTAAGTCGATGCTTTACGCGTGCTAGGAATGTTTTTACTTCGTGGAAGTTTTGCGTTTGGTGAGCTAATAAAATATTAAAACTCAAATCAATATTTTGTGTACAATTATTTAATTATGTCATCCGGTATTGCGGACTCACTCTCGTTTCATACAAACGCAGCTGCTGCCATTTTGCAACGATTGTTTTGTACACTAATGGATTAGAAGATGACAAACTGGTACGATTTTAATCTGGTTTCATCTCAAATCAATATCTCTCAGGGTTCCAGACTGCGACCAAAATGGTCGCATATGCGACCATTTTTTGAGAATGTGCGAGTTAAAATTTGATGTGGTCGCATTTGTGCGAGTGCATGGTCATGTACTACTCAGTTAAATTCACGCATGAATTTTCCTGCATTGAACTTGTTTTAGCGCCCGCCAAAGTCTTAGTTGATCGGTGAGTAATGTAGATGAACTGCTGTGACAGCCGGGCGCATGTTTAACTGAAAGAACGAGCAGAGAGAGAGAGCCCCGGTCGCGCGAGCGCACTCTCTCTCTCTCTTCGGAGCCAGGCGAAAGTCTAAACAAGACTTCACCGTCTCCAAACCATAGACTGTAAAAAATAAGCTCCAATCTAAGCGCTGTCTTGCGCTGTCTTGCTCTCTCTCCCGCGCGCATATTAATCAAAATAAATCGACACGGTGGTAAAAGGTCGGAAGAGTTTCCGTGGAGCATTCGGAGATTTTTTTTTTTTCCCCTGAATTACCGCTGGGTGTGAATTGTGCTAAATAAGTTGCCTTATCTTCTCTGAAAAGCGTTCCGCACATTCAGCTGACATAAAACAACACTTTAATTAAACGAAAAAACTATCCAGTGATGAAATGTTTTCTGTGTTGACACAAATCTTGGATGTACATGTCCTAACTGCTGGGATAATCACACAACGCGCATGACACGTCCAATTCGCGAACTAATGACTCATTTGAACCGATTAATTTTAATGAATGGTTAAAACCATAGATATTATATGATGTCTATGGTTAAACAACTGATCTTTCCAACACTGAACTCAGGAGACGTCTGAATCGGTGTATAATCAGTAACACTTTACAATAAGGTTCTATTTATTACATAAATTACATAAAAAGTACAGTTTGCTTACTCAAGCTTAAGCTTTAAAATAAATAAAACCATTTTTTTTTTTTTTAAAGCATATGACTACATTTTTCCACACAGTGCTATCAAGAATCGATAAGAGAATCGTTAAAGAATCGGATCGATAAGCAGAATCGTCAGCATTATTATTGATAAAATCTTATCAATTCCCATCCCTATGTGAAGACAGTAAAATTATAATCAAACATTAAAGAACATATATGTTTTTTTATTCGTTTTTTTTAGAGTTAAAAGATTTAAAAAATGTGCTAACATGAGGTCTTGTGTCACTGTCAGTCTTATTACATCAGTGCAAAACTAGGGTATGCAGATTAAGACCACTATTCATCAGCATGCATTGATTAATCCCATGGCATGTAGCAAAAAAAAAAAAAAAAAGGTGCGACCAAATCAGATGCTGGTGCGACCAACTGAGAAAGTTGGTAGCACCGGTGCAACCAGTGGAAAAGTTAGTCTGGAGCCCTGTCTCTTATCCCCATAATTATTAGTGTGGCGAAATGCCGTATAATAAGTGGTATGACTGTACCGTATCCCTTAAATGTTCGTCTAGTTTGAACTTGCCGCTTGCTAGCAACTGCTTTCTCTGCGGAAGCTTTGCGTTTAAAGACCTAATAAATAAATTTAATTAAATAAAGTAAAAAACTCAAGTCAATATTTTATATCTAATTATTTACTTGTGGCAAGTAGCCGCTTAATAAGCGGGATAATGTACATCCAGCCGCTTGTTATCACAGAATAAACCCCTTCAGTGTGATTCAAGACCCGTAATCACCCTGTTGGGGTTTATTCTGCGATAACAAGCAGCTGGATACATTATCCCTTACATAAGATTTTGGTCATATCACCCACCCCTAAAATCAAGGCATCATATTATTTCAGGCATCAACTGTCACTTCACAATGTGCATTAAGTAATGAAAGTCATGAAGACTCATCTTTACCTCAACCCATGGAAACAGTAAAAAATGTGATATCCAATACTGACCAAGTAAAAAAAAATTGTGAATACTTGCATATACTTTGAATTTTATTTAGTTATCAGAGCTATTCCCTTATAATAGAAACCTCCAAAAAAAGCTACAACTTTTAAGGGCAAAAGACATTTTGTGCTTGGCTCTTCCAGCCTCCAGAAAAAAACAGAGAATTACTATCAAACAGAAAAATGTGATGTGGTTATTCAAATTCTGTGATATCATTTCCTCTATTACAGCTCAGCTAAAGCAGAACAAAACCCCTATTAAGTAACTTCAGTGCGTTCGTTCAGCAGATCAGCACGCACACATTATCGTACAGCTGTCAAACACTCCAGCAGCTGCTGAGTGACTCTGCAGAGCCATGCACACTTACTCCTGTAGAGCTACTCCCTTCATGCAGGACACTTTCCCAGAATGCACGTCTTCTACCATCTTGCTTAACATTTTAATGAATCCCTAGAGTTCCACCCTGATGTCCAAATCAGAAGCAGCTATATTAAGAAAATGTATTTCTTGGTGTTTCTGCCCCAGTTTCACACGGGTTCCTCTGACTACGCAACATGTGACACATATAATTTGAACAAAAATATGCATGAAAAGCACAAACTACTGATACACTGCAAACAACTGTCAAACATGAACTGCACTGCCTGCCAAATAAGAGTGAAAATTTACACAATTTTAATACACAAATACACTAAAATATAATACATAATTTTAAAGTTAAATACAACAATGTTTTAAGTTAAAATGAATAATGTAAGTGAGACAACACATGAGAGATACATATTTAACCACTAAAATATGAGAGGAAAAAATATATCTTCGTCCCGCAGCTCAAACAGGCACTAAAAATTCTATCATTTCTGAGCAATATTTTGCACGACTCAAAGAGTCACTGTTTGTCAAAAATATGCAAGGGGGGAAAAATTAGCAAATAATTGCAGTCACAGACAAAATACACATAAATATCTACTTTAATAATTAACAAATACGATTGTATGTCACATGAAAAATATTTATGGCCAGTACATTTTCGCAATTAACCTGATATTGTGAAAAGCGCTATACAAATAAATATAAAAAGAGATATTGGCAGGTGTGGCACATACTCAATTTTGGAAGCAGCTAATATATAATTTCAAATGATTTTTCTGGCCAACTGTCTCTGTTAAAGAAGCATTAAGATTCCTCTTGTGACTACATCAATCTCAGGTAATTAATTTCAAAGGGATCCAGTGGGAAAATGTAAGTACAAAACATTAGTTTCCCCAAACGCTCAACAAGCAAGTCTTGCTCTACTCTCGCTGCACTCCTTTCTCTGTTGAGCTTACACAATAACTCTTTGTAAGCTTGTCTTCCCTGTGTGACACGCGTTGAGTAACTCTAATTCGTCACGTCTCTCTGAGTGCCAGCGGCAGATGGCTCAACGGTTTGTTACTCGATCCCACTTCTTTTTACGACGGTTTCTGCCTGAAGAACACAGTCATGCAACCTACGCTGACACACTCGTAGTGCACACACTGGCACCGCTGAAACAATCCTGTACAACAGCCAATCAGACAGAAGCTACCTTAGTAAATATAACAGCAAGAAGGCGGCGTAGGATATTCAGAATTGGAATAAAAGTTTTATTTTTCATGCTGCTAATTTCACACTACAAAGTTTCAGTAATAACGACCGTTTCAAAATGCAAGACTGAATCTGAAATTGCAATGTTTGACAATGCTGGGCGGTATGATCAAAAATATGTAGGCTATCACTGTATTTTTACAGATTCTGGCGGTTTCGCGGCGTATCACAGTATTTCTTCTTGTTCTTTTCAAGACTGGACCTTTATACTTATAACTTTTATTTTACTGTCAGGAGTACATAGAAAATAAGAACATTGTACTGTTAAATACAAATTTAATTTAGAGAAAAATGGAGGTAATCAAATCAATTATCCACACTAACAATTTAGTTAAGCTTTTAAACTATCAAATTAAAATTTCATTTTTTTTTGGCAAGTTTACGGTTTAAAATAAAACATGTATGGAAATGTGTGTGATATTCCTCAAAAATAAGGTTTTAAAAATGATTATTATTATTACTTTAAGAAGTACATCATTCCATTTTAAAATAGTCATGTATTTCTTTCATAATTTCTTCAAGTTAGGCAGAACGTTTATTTTGGCTGTTGTAATGAAGACCTTTGATACTCTTTAATAAACTGTTACTACTACTACATGAAGTACACCACAGTGCAATAGTAATATATTTCTGTTATAATTTCTTCATGTTAGACTGAACTTTTATTTTGACGGGTTGTCGTGAAGGACTGAGTTTCCATATGATATGGCAATAGTTTGATCAAATGAAATGGTGAAATGCTGGTAAAGTTCACGTGTTCATGTCCTCAATCATGTAGTGAGACGTTGAAAACACCATGAGCGTCATGCGTGCTTCAGTATGTGTGTAGTAGACGAAACTGCGGCGCTCATTCACACAGAATTCAGGTTTCAATAGCAGTGTTTTTGAGCTTAAATATTCACAGGTACTAGTCCATATCGCGATTTGATTCATTGCACTGCCTACTTTTGATTTAATTCATCCAAAAATTCAGTGACATTTCGCTTTATACAGTAAAGGCCTGTTCGCACCGCCTCGCTCTATATTATCCCGCTTATTACATGGCTACCTACCAAATAAATCAATAATTCGACACAAAATATTGATTTAAAAAGGAGTTTATTGATTTAAAAACGACTGTATTGCTTCCGCTAAAGAAAATAGTCCGTTCCGTTTCTACGTTTAGAATCCTGCGTCCATAGCAACGCTCTGTTTTTCATGGCAACGGTGTGTTGTACTTAGCAGCGGACTGTTATCAAGAAATAACAGACAGCATTCTACATTAGAATTCAATAAAAATTTAAAAAGCCATGTAATAAAAAGTTATAACCGTTAGTAAGAAGGGTATGCAGTTAAAAGAGGTCCCCTCAATACACTCTACATAGCGCTCTTCATGGCCATTGAACAGATGCAGCAATTGTTTCAGCTATGCACCGTTATGGCAGTATTTGAAAAAAACATACCGTACACAAAACTGAAGCACTAGTTTTACATTGTGATAACCGGACGGAACAAAAAAAAAAAAAAGTAATATGTCATAATACATCTATAAGTATTGCAGTGTTAAAGTGCAACAAGACCTGCACTTGTTCTGGTACCTGTAATGTTTCTTTGATTTCCACTTTATTACTAACTTTACTAACTGTACTAATCACTAACTATGTTCACTTAATTGAACAATGTTTGAAGGGTATATTCCAGTTTTAGCGACTTTAGCTAAGTTTTTCAACTAATATTTGTTTTATTTCAGACATATTTCAAAAAACTATTTTATATTTACCATTACCAAAAAAATTTTTTAATAGTTAACAATAACAACACTGTAACAACAAAAAACAACAACAATTTTTATTATTATTAGGAACATTTAGACCTGATCTGACATCAAATAAATAAATAATCAAAAATAAAATTGGATGCCTTAGCTTTGTTTTTATAAAATGGCAATTACATATTACACAAATGTCCATTTTAAAACTTTTTAAAAATATAATTTATACTTATGTGATGTGTAAAAACTACTGAAACTTGCACTCAACTGTAACGACATTTGGTTTAATAATCATAAATAGTGTTACACAAACCAGGACCGGCACGATTTAGCTGGAAAAGTGGTATCAGTGAGTGCAGCCAGTGGGGGTACAAATCGTTATCTGCATACAAACGTCAGCACAGTCAAATCTACACTGTTTTTGCTGATCTAAAGGATATTATTACACAAATTCACATTACCTCGCTATTAATTATGTGCAAGTTCATTACTTGCCTGAGGTAAATAACCACACCTGCTGTCATCCAACTCTTGACAGCCATGGAAAAAAAAAAAAACTACACACCTGAATAAAACTACTAAATAATGACTAAAACAAACAAGAAGCTAAAGTATGAAATGGACCACAAACACAGAATGGTAGAACTAGTGAAGTTATCATCACATTCTTTGTCTACAACCACAAACTTGCATGAATTGAGCAAAGAAACAGGTTCAACAGGACACGGAAATTCTCGGGAAAATCATTAGCTGAGGAGAAGGAAAGTTCAAGCATAATTACACAAAACCCTATAAGGTTTACTGGAATGTAAACTGAGATGTGCTAAGTGCACTGCCTGTAGTTCCACCCAGTAATGTTTCTTCATTTTCACAGTGATCTCACCTGAGTGAATAGGTATAGCCTGTGTTATCCGGAGTACAGTGAGGAGGAGTATACGTGTGCAGAGGGGAAAAATCCATGGTAATTCGCTGAGCACGCTGTGAAGATCAAACCAGATGTGAAGAGCAGACTTCGAAAACTACGGCAACAGCTAACGTGTGATGATGGGTGTGACCTCGATGCATAAACAGAGTCACACCCATGAAAGCATGCACACAATGCACGCACACACACACACACACACTCTACGGTTCAGCCTGCCTCTGGGAGGAATCCCGATGAGCAACATGGTAACAACTTTTGTTTAGTCTGGTCCAGGTGATTGAACATAAAGCTAGTAGTAACTATATAAAACACCTCTTTCATAGTAAATAGCGCTTATCAAATGTGCAAAAAATTCATCTGATATCGTCAATCGAGCAGGAAGTTACGGACACACCTAAACGTTCAAAATCAACAACACTGACTGTCCAGGGTGACTCAAGCGAACAGGACAGTGAGAGTGCATGTAGACTTTAATATATTTACACAGATAATGGCTCTCTACAACTTTTCCAGTCAGTCATAATTACTGAATGTAGACTTTAAACATATTTACAGAGATTACTTTGCACTAATAAAAAAAAAATGAATGAAATATTATTTTAGAGCCGAACACATTTGTTCACTATAGACGTTTTGGTAAGACTTTACAATAACGACAATTAATGAATTAGGTATCATGAAATAAATATGAACAATATTTGCACAGCGATTACTAATATAGGTTAATTTTTATATTACTACATTTTACATTTAATAAATAACATTTCAAGTTAAATGTATAAATTAATTACTAAATTATATTAATAATAAATTATAATAATATATATATGTACTAATTAAATATGTATTATTAATGTGTGGTGTGTAATGTGTATAATTATTTTGCATATATAAATACACACATGCATGTATATATTTAAGAAATATGTACATGTATATACTGTATATATATTTATAATATTATATAAATATTTTATTTATAAATAACAAATATATAGGCTACATCCATGTGTGTATTTATTTATTTATGCAAAATAATTATACAAAGTACACACACATTTATTATGTAAACAAACATTTATTTTGGATGTGATTAATCGTTTCACAGCCTTAGTTCATAATAACGCATTAACAAACACTAACGAATCAAAATGGACTGTAAAGTGTTACTGAGATTTACAGTAAAAGCTCAGCTTTGATCACAATTTAAAAATCCATTAGTTTTGCATGGTTCATGCACTATCCCTAATTGAATACTTTATTTAGTTATCTAATAGAGCTTTGAACAAACACTAAGAGTTTAACTTTCAACTTACTAAACTCATTATCAGGTTGACATGAAATCAAATGGATCCAAACTGTCCTGGTGCTGAAGTGCTGAATTAAGCATCTGAACAAACACAAAACACTATTAAGATAATATTCATAATATGCTTAATTACAATACCGAAAGTCAAATATCTTGTTCATTTTGTTTACCTTTCCTCTAACTGCATGTCTTGTCATTCTCAAAACCAGAGGAGATCTAGAAAACCCCTCTCCAATACCCAAGAGACAGGCTGAACATCCCCAAATTTCACACCTATTTTTCCTCTCTAAACACAGCACTATTTCACAAGCCCAAACAAGCAATTATGTTCCAAGCATGACATGCAATAAAACAAGTCAATGGTGAACACCACGAGCTCCTTTCTTTGTGCATTATGCAGACAAAAAATAAGGATTTAAGTCTCTATCTTGACCTAGTCACACCTTCATGTGCCTTTGCATCTTTATCACTTGTGGAGCATTTGCATTTATAAACATGATAGCGCACAACTCTCCAGATTTGACGTCTCTGCAACATTTGGGATCGCAACATTTGGTTGCGTATCACAAACTAGTGCGCTGTCTACCTAGACAACAGTGTTGAACAACGCGTTACATCGTTACAACGAAACGCGTAATGAATAATAAACTCGCATTTGTATATCATGTAGCCTAACTTTCGATTCGATGTCTTAAAACGCGAATGGACTTCATTGTTCAGAACGAGTGTGCGATGCTACCTATGTAGGAAGCTCACTGGGTTTTGAAACGCAGCTTTGAATTGCAACACTGTGGCAGCGCGATTCTTTTATCTGAATGCGTACAGGGGTTTCTGCGCACTTCAGCACTGTTTACATTTGAACACGTAGAATATAACAACACAAATCATATAGAAGTAAAGCCCTGGTTGCGTGTATGACAGTTAATCCAGGGCCATGTTTTCTGTCAAGAGTTTGGAAAGAAAGGAGCTTCACTGACTGTCCACCAATGACTGTATATTACGCGTGAAATATCAATGTATCTGTCCATAATGTTTGAATGAAATCATAAACGACATCAAAATATTCCAGCACTTGCCAGTTTGACCATCAGTTTCTATAATCTCCTGTTGTTTTGAAGATAGTCCCGTTCAGAAATGACAATCCAGTTCAAGGATGCGCAAAATGTGTGGCGCATCTCGACGGGAATGTAAACAAAATAAAATAGAAATAACTATGTATCCAAACACCCGATCCAAATTCCGCGATCTTTGTGGGGAATAGATAAAAGTTACGTGCTTGACTCACAATTACTACTAGGAAAATCCCAAAATGGCTTCCATAACAGAGTAAAGCCAGACGGATAAAGTCGCACAAACGTTCCTCCTAGTATTTTCCAGGCTCAACTGTCAATCAACGACATACTTTGAATCTATTGGTGGAAACACGAGAGTCACGCCTTCCGGCTCGACGTCACTCAGCATTGGATACAAGGATTCAGATGGGCCCGTCCGTAAAGCTGTCAACACATTCATTTCAGCCTAAAGCGACGGAAATACGAGCATTTGGAGTAAAAAATAGACTGTAAATAAATGGAAACAGAGCTTGTTGGCCAATCTTTACGATTAATAGGCTAATTTAATGCTAAATAACAATCTAAATCCGACTTTTAGCACTTTCACATGAAGTACTTTGTCGGACAAATCACTGTCAAAATATGCATACAAAATATAAAAAATGCAATTTATAGATTAACACATTATCAAGTCAAGTCAAATTGAAAAAGTTTTAAAATAAGATTTTTTATTATCTCTTTATTTGCCACTGACTCACATATTGATAGACCGACTGATGAGATTAAAGGATTAGTTCACCCAAAACTGATCCCATAATTTACTGACCCTCTCAAGCCATAGGTGTATATGACTTTCTTCTTTCAGATTAACACCATTGGAGGTATATTAAAAATATCCTGGCTCTTCCAAGCTTTATAATGGGAGTGAACTGTCCCGCGTTCGTCAATTCTTCATATGTCGGGTCAGAGGTCACTCTTCCGCCGTAACTAGAGTCACGTACGGCCATTACTGGAAGCCAGTGATTATAGTTTATAAAGTTATAAATATGGATATTTTTCTTACAAACACATCGCTTTGTTTCAGAAGGCCTTTATTAACCCCCTATGGATTACTTTTATGATGGATGGATGCGCTTTTTGGGGCTTCAAAAAACAAGGTATCATTCACTCCCATTATAAAGCTTGGAAAAGTCAGGATATTGTTTTATATAACTCCAATTGTGTTCGTCTGAAAGAAGAAAGTCATACACCTAGGATGGCTTGAGGGTGAATAAATTATGGGATAATTTTCATTTCTGGGTGAACTAATCCTTTAATTCATCCAATTGTCTTTATCAATCCACTCTGTGCCAAAGTTTAAAAGCAGCCATTACACAATTAGCTTCATTTCCGAAACAGAAAACCTCAAGTCTTGCAATATTAAGCAAAGCAATCCCAAAAAGCTGACTCAAAATTGGAACAGGATCTCCAGTTTTGACACACACAATGTCTCTAAAAGCCATTTAACAATCAGTCAGAAAATTGCAAAAACACAATAGGCGAGGACATACTGTTTATTGATCCCCAAAGACAAATTCAGATCAGCAAAACATTGCAGTGCAAAAACAGTTACAGCAGATGCAAAAGACCTTACTCAACATATGTGGTCAAATTGTTTCTTAGTGCCAAGAAACACAAATGCCATGCAGTCATTTTGCATCTAGAGAAGATACACAACAACTGTAACCTATAAATTTCTTTTCAAAAATCGGACTCGTCCCATGATACAATGCTTGCATATTTTGCAGTTGGCTCTCAGTCTACAAGAGAAACCTGTGAAACAATTCAAAGGTTCAATATGCCCTCTATAAAGTAAACTACAACAAGATAAGATTTATGGGTCCCTTGGTGATATTGCATGACTTTATTTAGCAACTACTCCTCAATACACTCTCAAAGCCACATACGCGATGCAACAGCGCCACCTACTGGTCATTGACTAGACTCCTGATGCAGAGACGCTGAAGCAGATCACGGTTACACATATTTGAAGACTGAATGTGCGTTCAGGGTGGAGTTAATTCAAGCCCACTTCTTCTAGGGAACACACGAGATTTTAAAGTAAACTGCGATACAATGCTGTTATACACTAATTTGATATCTACTTAACGTTACAGTGAATTGCCCTTTTAGGTAACGTACAGTAGGATTAAATTATTTTAAATACTTTAAAGACTCTGTTTGTTCATTATCATTTAAAAGTGTCAGATACCCACAATCCATTATACAAATGAGTCGGTGTAATCACACATCGCTTACTGTTTGTTTGGTTTGCCTTCTTCCCGAGGTACTTCTGCAAACTCACCGTGGCGGCGGTGGCAGTTGTCAAAGTCCGCTGGTTTGTTGTTGGTGAGTCCTTCAAATACAAACGGTTAACTTATAATGAGCTTGGAAATCGACGACCCAAACGATTTCTGTGAGAACCGCTTCCAGTTCCAGTTCACTGTCTGTTTCTAAGTAAAACACGAGTAAACAGTGAAGTTTAACGCGACGCCTCCGCGATGTCCGTCCACACGGACACAGACCAGCGAGTTTGAGCGGCGAGTGACTGGCGCGCGCAGCGAAAGAAGCCACGCCCACACCAACTGACGCGCATGACAGTCGCCTATATTATCATTTTTATTTGAACAGTTCTACTTATGTATCGCTTATTAACAATAACTTTACATGCTTGGTTTTTTTTATTATCCTTTTCTAGCAATTGTTAGATTTTACTACAGTGGAATTAATAATATCGTATGTTTAAAAATGTAATTAAGTGAGAACGTCACACCGTCCCCTGTTTTGGCTTTTGAAATAATTGTAAGTAATAATAATTAATAGATAATATACAATATGTGCAATATAATAATATATACAATATATAAATTATTAATAAATATATGTAGGCCTAATTAATTAATAATGTGCGATTTTCTCTCCAAGCAAAGTAAAAATAAATAAATAAATACATAAATAAATAAATCATTAATATTTTTTTTTTTCAGTTTCCTCATAAATAACTGCAGGAATTACAGACATATTTGTTTTGCTATACAGGGAACCTCCTTATTTTAAACGAATTTTATTTATTTAGCCTATTTATTTATTCATTATTGAAATTATAATTAAAGCATAGTCTTTTTGCGGAATTATTTTATTTTCTGTGGATCAAATTAGGAGTAAAGTGAATTTAAAGGACTGCTGCAGTAAAATATGATGCAGATATGAATCACATCTGTATCTTAAAAATGTATCTGAAGGAATCTTCTTTTGGTTTTACGCCTTAAGTGAATGGAGAGGATGACGGTGAGTGAACGGGGCGGTGCTGATGATGAAGACCATATGACACACACACACAAGAGACCCTGGTCAGGGACAGATACAGATAGGCTAGAGGTCTAGGATATTAAATCCATCTCCTGCGGACACACTATGACCTTCGTCATGTGATTATAGAGTAAATAACTAGCTTCGTTATCATTCTCAACGTAATTACGGACAAAACAGGAAACGATCACGCGATTTGCATCTGTACGTCCAACATAAACATCAGCACAGCGACATCATACAGTGTTACAGTCACATCTGTGGTAGAGGAAAGCCTTTTTCTGATACACTTTGTTTAATTTTTTTAATCATTTATTCAAACAGAAGCTCCATCCTGCATTGCGATATAAAGGTAGGTGCTGATGCTGATGCTTTAACATCTGTGCGTGATTATCTGTTAGCAAATACATCTGAGGAAAGAGGAAAGAGCAGTGGAATGCGGAGCGATTGATAGATAGCAATCAGTTTAAAAGCCTGCATTACTAGCTAACGTGACTGCTGCCTGTGACAGCTCAATCTGACCGAATGAACGACAATATACGACATATAACACGTGCACTAACGTTTACGTTTCAAAATGTAGACTGTTCCAGCTGTGCAGACCGCTGTAAGAAAACATGGACAGCTATGAGGGATTCTGCGCACGCGTTCTGTCTGAACTGCAGTCGGAAATGATGCACGAAATGAGCTGCAGTACCGCACCTGCGCGAGGGGTGGCGCACTCTCTCATGCGCTTCCACGGCAGGCCACTTCTGTCTCCTGTTGTGAGTATTTATATTTATACTGCAATACATATCATATGATAAACTTTCAAAAGCAAAAGAAAGAGTTAGCACAGTAAAATATAATAAAGAACATTAATGACAGTAATAATTATAACATTCAGCCTAAGTTTGGTTTACACATTCAAAAAATAGAGTATTGTCTCCCTTTCAATTGTCTAATTATGATTCATATTATGTGTGTTTCCAGCTAAGCGAGATACAAAGAAGGGAGATGGTTGAATACAGGAAAAGAGCGTCACAAATGGAGGCAGACAGACAGATTCATTATAACAATAACCTCCTCAATCAGATTCAGGCCATTCTTTGGACCAGTAAGGTAAGAAAATAAGTGTTTCTTCGACCAACAGGTACTTTTATGCCCCGGATTTATTTATTTTTATAATCACAAATAAATTTCGAAACTAATAAATTAGAAAACTGATTTTTTTTTTCTTTTACACATAGATTTTTTTTTTTTTACCCAGATATTCATCTATGAAAATTTATATATATATATATATATATATATATATATATATATATATATATATATATATATATATATATATATATATATATATATATACTTTTTTTCTATACTATTATTATTGTTAATAGAGACTGTTTATCATTTCACCTGTATTCTTTTTTTTACCATGCATTCATTATTTATTTTCCTTTTTTCCCTGTTTTATGTATAGATTTTGTTTTTTAACCTAAACCTTCAACTATGAAAAAATATATACTGCTTATTCACAATAATTGATTGAATTACTTTCATACAGGGGTGATTCTAGGATTTCAATATTAGAGAGGCTCAGCCACCACTTGTTTATGATTTAAAAAAAAAGAAAATTATGTAATATATTGTTGGTATACTTGGCATGAAGGTTCTACACAATCAAGTCAATCCCTGAATATTGAATTCATTTCTAATCATTTTAAATAACCTGCTAATATTCATTCATATTCATTAAGAATATAGACAAACTTTATATTACTGCTATTGTCTAGATTGGCAATATGTGAGTAAAATATTTTTTCCATATTTTTTTCAACATGTAAAGATTTAAACGCTATTATTTACTCTCTGCATTTGTGCAGTAAATTTTACTTTAAAGAAGATCTTGAATTATCATTTTTCATTCATGGAGATAACGGAAAACGGATTTCTGTCACCAGGTGGAAAACAAACACTTTTAACATGAAAATGACATAAAAATGACCAGTATAACCAGTAGATGGCTGCAGAGGACCACTCAATAGCTCTTTTGCCATTTCTACTCCCTTTTATAGTTCTTTTTTGCATATTTTGCTTTTAGATTTATTATAAAATTACTATTATAACAAATTTTAGCAAGTCTATTGCACTGATGTATGAAGTATAGCAAGAGTGGAAAAAGCCATTAAGATGAAAGGAATGTCATAATTAATAATTAAATAAGCCCAGATTTTACAGTGAAAACCGTCTTGAATTGCTTCCACATAATATTATGTAAACTGCATTTATGACAAAGACCTACAGAGATGCAGATATCATAACAATCTGTCAATAAATGCACTAGTACAGATTGAAGAACACGCTGAATAACGCAGACTTAAATACAGGGATGAGCCAAAGCCTGCCGCTGGATTCGTATGAGTTTTAAAGGGGACAGATGCGATCACGAATTAATGTACATATATTATGGAGTTAATCACTAATTTTTAAGGGGGCTGGGTGGAAATGTAGGGAGGCTAAAGCAATCCTAAAATGGGTCTAGTGACACCCCTGCTTTCATATCTTCTTGCATTATAGGCACCAAAAATATTGGACGTACCAAAGCCTTCAGAGCAGTGCTTGTCTCCTTCTCCAAAATTAGACTGCAGGAATGGTTTTACTGATACTGCACATCTTACACCTACTGGGACCACAGAGCCTTACATTTTATCTAATAAGCCAGCAGTGACCCCACCAGCTGAGCTCCCTGGACTTATGAGAGGAAAAGCCGTGGAGGAAAAAGAGAAGGAAACTGACACAGAAGGAGTTTGTCTGCAGAACCTACTGAAGAAATCACGAGAATTTATTGAAAAAGAACAAGGTAAACAGGGATCAAAGGTCACCGGCACCAAAATCCCGTTTGATAAAGAAAACGGCACTTCTCTGGATGGGACTGTCTCTGGTTATATTCCCTCGCCTAATAAGACCTCTCCTAATAACCTAATAAGTCCAGAATCTGGTCTAAATGGCAGTTTAAGACCCCATCGCGGCCGTCCTCGTCCCATTTCTGCTGGCAACATCTTCTTCTCTCTCCCTGACAACCCCAACCAACCAAACAGTACAGCCAATGCAAGGCCACAGGAAGTAAAAACAATCGGGACGCAGGAGAGGAAGCTGCTCGGAGTGGAACATGCGAGTGTGGGTCGATATGATGACCACTCCAGGTTGAACGAGACCGTGGGAAGATTAGAAACGTCTCCGGTGGATCCTGAGCTCACAAGCCCTCTGTTCCGAAGGAGATGCCACACGCTGGACAGTCATCTGTCGTCCGGCCATCAGAGTCCGCTCATAGACCGGAGCCAGGAGAGAATGCCTCGGTTTATGGCCGGGGTCACTGCGAGAACGCACACTCGACTGTCTCCTCCTTCACCAATGAGCAAGACTTTCACACGGGACAGTCCCACAGCTGCATTTATGGGCTCTGGAATCAGCCCAGACTCTCCTTCTCATGCCAAAGTATCATTTGAGGGAAACAGTGTCATTAGCACAGCGCTGAAAGAAAGGAGAGCAGGTAAGAACAGAACAAACGAGTGCACTATTGAAAACCAAGAACTGAAATGGGTTTTACGGCCTGATATTATTGAGCATTTTTAAGTTCCTCAAAGAAGTTCCTCTAGTTTCTTTAAAAATCATCATGTGCTGGTGTTTTAAAGCGGGGGTTTTCACACTTTTTAATGCCATGGATCCCCAAATACGAAAAACCTCCTTCCTAAAATATAAATGCTACTACATTATTATATTTTATCATTTATTATAGAGACATTTATACTATGAGAAAAAGAGTCATATAACAAAAATAACATGTTGTTATTTTAACATGCATTTATGGGGTCATTATACTCAAACCAAAAAGAATGAGTAAAATATGTATGGAAATATTTAATATATACACAACATGATATAACAATAATATAACTGTATATATATATATATATATATGTGTGTGTGTGTCTGTGTGTGTGTGTGTGTGTATATATCACATACAAATATTAATTACTATTATTAACAATGCATATTCTGTATAGTACTTCCACAATAAATAATAATAATAATACAAAACAATCCACAATAATACATTTCTTAGACCCCAATATAAAATTATTATTAATACTGCATTTTTTTGTATATTGCTTCCAAAAAATATTATCTCCAAAATATCCATTTTTCGACAAGGAGTTTTCAGTATGAACCCACAATCCAAAAGAACCTTATAAGAACTCAAGACACAAAATGCACATGATATAAAGAGTTAATCAATGGTACCCTTGAGAGAACCATTGGAGAATGTTCATTTGAGAGTAAAGACGAGATTTTTCAGCTTTCTTTGATATAGTATCCTCTCAGTTGTGTATTCCTGTGTTTCAGATGAGATGCAATGGCAAGTCCACGCTCTAGAAGACATGCAGAGGTCTTTGGAGGATGACTATGCTTTCAGATTATCGTGTCTGGTGGCAGAACAAGAGAGAGAACAACGGCATCACAGTCAGGTCAGCATTGGCATATCCAGATATATACACATTGGCTCTGTTCCAAACCTTTTTGAATTGCCAGACGTTCACTATATATTTACCTTGGAATCCTAACCCAAATGGGACCTTATAAGTTCCTCATGGATGACAACTACACTAACAGTTACACATCTGCTATGCATGAATAAATATGATTTATTCACAAACAACATTTGCCTGGACTGCAGCTTGGAGTCTCTGGTCTTTGATATGCATCATGTGTTTATTGTATATATTCTGATCTCTCTGGTCCTCATTCAGGAGTCGGAGGAGCGGGTCAGGAGACTGAGGGGTCAGGGTGGTCTGAGTCCTGTAACGGGCGAGGACGGGTGTGAACGTTACCCTATACTGAGCCCCATCATGTGCCCTTTAAGCCCTGGAGAAAGATCACCACGACACCCCGTGCCAGTCATTGGTATGTCAGCTGTGGCTTTAAGATGAAAACACATCAGCTATTTTAGCCCAATGTCTTTCATTTGTTACGACTGTGTTTAAATAAATGTTCAGTGGCTTTCATAGACTTATATAAATGAAAAAATCTAATATTTATGTTTATTTTTGTATTATATTTGGTAGTGTATACACTACCAGTCAAAAGTTTACCAGTCAATTAGTCTCTTCTGTTCACCAAGGCTGCATTTATTTGATTAAAAATAAAAAAAACTGAAATATTATTACAATTTAAAATAATAAAGTAAATATTTCTATTATATATAGCTATTTATTTATTACTGATCCAAAACTTTTGACTAGTAGTGTATATATATATATATATATATATATATATATATATATACTGTATATATATATATATATATATATAAAGCTGAAATGAAATCAATATATTTTAAACTAAATAAAAAGTTAATTACAGCTATATAGAAATAAAAACAAAAAGTGATAAAAATGACAAAAGAACATAATAAAATTACTAAAACTTAAAACTGATATTGAATAAAAAAGCTAATTTACAATATTAACAAGTATTGAAATAGTATATAAATAATGCTAAAATAACACTGATTCAAAACTTTCAGTTGCATGTGCTCAGACGCAGTCATGTGTTGGTTGACTACATATAGTTATTTTTAGAGCGTTGGGAATTTAAACATCTTTGTGTGTTTCACAGAAGAAATAAAATCATATTTAGAACAATATGACGAAATGATGTCATTTTGGGGTAAACAATTTAACCATTCATTTACTACAAAATCAAAAGAATTTAGTATGCACGTACTATGGTGTATATTAACATGGTATTCTATTCTTTTTAGGTTTAGATGTGGCATCCTCACCCTCAATACAGGCTTCCATATATATGAGAGGCCTAAATCATCCCAGCACAGGGAAGAGCAGAAACCGGCTGAGCCAGGTTGGTTTTTAAATGCTTTTGCATTGATTTGATAAACTCTAATAAATGTTATTATGAGATAAAGCCTCAGTGGTGTGTGTCGCACACAGGTTATAACAGTGGAGCAGCAGAGGGCACTGTGTCGCCTCACTTCTATCGTGAAGGGCTTTCTGACCAGACGACTGCTGAGAACAGAGAAAGTCAAACACCTGCGTCAAACCGTGCAAGTGAGAAGAGAACGCACAACATGTGACCCTGGACCACAAAACCAGTCACATGGGTCAATTTTTGGAAATTGAGATTCATATATCACCTGAAAGCTGAATAAATAAATATTTGGCCGAGATACAACTATTTGAAGATCAGAGGGTGCAAAAAATCGAAACATTGAGAAAATCGCCTTTAAAGTTGTCCATTTATGTTAGCGACTGTGCTGCATAATGCATTCACTCACAAAAATAAATGTTTTATATATTTACGGTAGGAAATTTACTAAATATCTTCATGGAACATGATCTTAATATCCTAATGATTTTTGGCATAAAAGAAAAATCAATCATTTTGACCCATACAATGTATTTTTGACTATTGCCACAGATATACCCGTGCGACGTGACTGGTTTTGTGATCCAGGCTCACAATAGTGTTAGTATACATGCTAGTAAAGCCCTCATGGGATTGATCATCTCTCTACATGTCTTTCTTCAGGACACGCAGGAGTTTATTCGTTCATTCAGCACTAATGCTGTTCAACGAAACGACCAACTGTCAGAGCAAGATCTGTCTCTGCAAGAGCGCGTCAGAGCTCAGGTCCCACATTTGATGCTTTGGTACTAAAGAACCATGTGTACAGCATCAGATCTGGCACTAAATATGTTTATGTGCTTCTGTTACAGTTACGCGCGGCCTTGTTTGACATTCATGATATCTTCTTCACTATGACACTAGAGGAGCGTTTGTCTCTGCTACAGCAAGACCGAGATCTGAGAGCTGAGAGAAAACTCAGAGAGATGGTAACAACAATCTGCACTTTTTGCTTTCATCTTCATCCGTTTATTTCCATTTAGTTTTGGTTAGTGTTAATCCCTGGCAACTATTATCTGCTGTTTTGAAAAGTACGCTACACATAATATTTTATTTGGCATACAGGAAAAAGTAAAGCCCCCCAAGGTGATTTTGTCTGCTGCGACCCAGAAATCTCTTGATAGGAAGAAAAGGTGAGTTGTATTAGAACAATATTATGTTTGAAACTTTTTGTCTGCAATCATGCAATTACATCATTCAACTTTTAAGTCTGATAAAGACTTATTTGACATGCAGTTGGTCCATTTAGGTGCCAAAACAACATAAACAGTAGCAAGATTATTGGTTGTTGGATGGTAACTTGTGCAATAGTAATGTTACATTTTTTTAATATGACATAAAGGACTGAATCGAATCAAAGATGGGAAGTCTTTGTTTATGGTTGTAACTCCAGAACTTCATGTTGTGACACATTTATGGCCTTCGGCCTATTAAACAACAATGTAAGGAACAAAATCACAATAAGTCATGATATATTTTGAAAGCTATAATTTCACTGTAACTGTAACTAGAACTATTTTTTAACTAAATGGTTTTTAAATATATTTTTAAGTATATGTAATAGAATATACTTTAGATATATATTGAGGAAAATAGATATATATATATATTAGGAAATCATATATATATATATCATTCTTACTATATATTTATTACAATATTTTACAATATTTACAATTTATTTACAAATATATATAGAATAATTTACAATATAATAATATTTTTTATATAAAAATACTATTTATTTTATTTATTATTTATTAATAGCATATATATATATATATATATATATATATATATATATATACTGTATATGGATTTTCATAGTTGAAAATATAGGTCAAAAAACAAAATCTATGAAAAAAATAAAAATAAATAAATAAATAAATAATGTATGGTAAAAAGAATGTGGCCTTCAACTTGAACAAAAAACACAGTTGAAAATGAAATGTATATACAGAATATAAATATATATATATATATATATATATAAAATATAGTATAGTATAGCAAAATAGTATATAAAATGCTATTAATTTTATTTACTATTTATTCACTTCCTGATCTGCTCTAAAATGTTCTTGTCATCAGAGTTGGTGAATCTCCAGGTCAGACCAGACGAGCTCAGAAAACCAAGAGTCCCCCGACAAAAAGGTGAAGACAAAAACACTCCAATAGACACACATTACCCACAGAGGGAAAACAGACACTTTACACATTTACCATGCCCTCTGCACCATATACGTGCGCTAGCTGCGTACATCTTTCCAACGGTCTCCCTGTCCCTGTGTGTTGAAGGATCCTGCAGCCCAGTCAGGGCCAGAACGCTCCAGTTTCAGGCCAGCAGCTCCTGCGCCGCGGGTCAGCTCTCCACCTTTTGCTTCCTTTGATCATGCAATCTCCTATTCTGGCCATTTCCATTTTCTTTTACGCTGTTGTTGATGGAATTTGAAATTCAATTCAGTCTTTGCTGGACGCTTGCAGTTCTGGAAATGCCACGGAGCCTCTGCCAGAAGAGTCACCTGACATTTAAAATTGGCTGCATTTATTTGTAAATGCATTTGGCAGGATCTCATGCAGTCATTTAGTCAACTGAAGTGCGATCAGAATATCACTGTATTATATTACAAAGAATCACTCTGTATGAAAGTAGCCTTAAAACAAACCCAGTATGTTTTAGGGAATGCATTGTAAAAATAATGCAAAACCACATTTCAAACTAATTGAGTTCACATCGAATGAAACAATTTGAATGTAATTCAAATATAATACATCAATATTAGGTGCAATATTGTAATAGAAAACATATAAATACACATTTTGTATGTGTTTCAGGAGTTACAAGAAGACTCCAGAGGAGAGAGTTCAGCGTTCGGAGAGGCTGAAGAAACAGCATTCACTGGGTTGATCTGGACATGAAAAATAATATTGTGCTAATCATAGAGATTCATTTAAAGATACTCTCCCGCTTGCCATCTCAATGAATCATGATTATTAAATGTCATTCATTGATATTTATTTCCTCACATTATTCTACAACTGCATGTGTGAATATAGAGTTAAAGGGATAGTTCGGCCAAAAATGATATTTAACCCATGATTTACTCACCCTCAAGCCTTCGTTTATCCCCCTGGAGCCAGATGGATTACTTTTGTGAAGGATGCATGCACATTTTGGGACTTGAAGGAGGTGGACCCTATAGCTTCACATTATAACCACTGAAAGATCTAAGACATTTTCTAAAATAACTGAAAATTTGTTCGTCTGAAAAATGATTGATATATGCATCTCAAACGGCTTGAGGGTGAGTAAATCATAGGTTAAATATCATTTTTGGCCGAACTATCCCTTTAAGGTCCCGTTCACACCAAGGATGAGAACTATAACAATTTCAAACTATAATTGTTTCTAAATATTAATAATAGCAGAGTTCACACACCACAACTATAACAATAACAGCAAAGAGAAATGATATCGTTGGAATCACTTTCAGAACGATTTTTTTTCCAGCTGATGAACGATTAAAACATTGACAGCCAATCAGAGTCCTTCTTAAAGTGGCAGACGACAAACGATAAACGGAACGATATTGTGCAATGGTGTGGATGCTAATATAGCTATCGTTATTGGTGTGAACGGGCCTTTAGTCTAGATATTATTTAGAGGTTCATATAGGATACATAAATTAATAAAGTACCCTTCTATAAAATAAATGATTACAAATTCTGTATTTTGAAATTCATTAAACGGAAAGGTGGGATTTTCCTATATAGACGCCTGTATTGATAAAGAGAAAAGTTAATGCTGCTCTAATGATATTAATATATATATTAAAATGTGACAATAATACTGACAGAATGTCAAGCAGTAGAATAAGAATAGGGTGAAGATATTCTTCACCAGATATGATTTTATTTGACCAGCGAGCATTGAGAAAACAATCAGTTTAATAAACAAGTTTATTTAATAAATCAATAAAGATGTCAATATCAAAAAGAAAGGCACATTTCAAACAAGAAAGTTCGTTTTGAATTCTGTCAAACAACCTCCGTGAACAGAACCGAAGCTAAAAAAAACAAAACAGGTTATCCATTCACAAATGTTTGTGAAAGTGCCTGTTTCCCTCAGCATGAAACTCAGTGAGGAAGCAGCATTGAGCCACAGATGTGTGTGTTATAATGAGTGGATGTGCTGGAGGAGTTTATCACAGTTCTCAGAGCTGCGCTGTTTCTCTCTCACCGCCTCTGTTTGCTGCTGTAACAGACCTCCGTCCACTGCACTGGCCACTTTCAGAACCTCTGACACAGAAAGAGAAGACAAGGAGATCTTTAGACTTGGTTATTACATCATACTTTACTCATTTGGCATAGAAAAAATATAGTGGAGTCATAGTGCAGGGGTTTATGTATTTGGTCCAGAGTCCAGACATACAGCACTGAGCCTTTAACTTCAGCCTAGAACAACTCTACTATCCTTTCTTTCTTTCTTTCTTTCTTTCTTTCTTGCTTTCTTTCTCTCTATACATAGTAAAGAAACAGTATTGAGTCCATGTTCACACACACACTAATGTTTTTTGAAAGAAATCTCTTCTGCTCACCAAGGCTGCATTTATTTGATCAAAAATACAGTAAAAATAGTAAGAATGTGAAATATTATTACAATTTAAAATAGAATATTTTCTATTTGAATTTGATCACATATTCCTGCAACGGCAAAGCTTAATTTTCAGCATCATCCAGTCGTCAGTGTCACATGATCTTCCAAAAATCATTATGATATGATGCTCAAGAGACATTTCTGTTATTATATATATATATATATATATATATATATATATATATATATATATATATATATATATATATATATATATATATATATATATATAAATTATTATTACTATCAATGTTGAAAACAGTTGTGCTGCTTCATAGTTTTGTCGAAACCGTGATAAATGATTTTCAGGATTATTTGAAAAATATAAATTTTTTTGTGTGTGTTTTGAATCAATTAAATTAAACCCATTAAACATCAAACAAATGAATCCTTTTTTAAAAAATGATTAATATCTTTAAAAAAATCTTACTGACCCCAAACGTTGTAAACGTTTGCTAAGTAAAGTATATATATACTAGTATATTATAGTATATATTACATTTATTTATTTCTTGAAAAATGTAGTAATTTAATACTTTTTTTTTGTTTGTTTATCATAATGGTAGGTTCATAATGAAATTGTGACCATAATTAACTGGTCTATTGTAGCATGCATACTCGCATATTCATTTTCATAAATATAATTATTTTTGCAGTGTGATTATGCAAAAGTGTCCATTGTTTTACCTTTACAAAAAAAAAAAAAAAAAAACTTTCAAAGTTTTCAGCTCACCATTTAGGAACAAAGAGAAGCCCATAAAGCTGATTTGTGTTCTTTCAGCAGTCGTGTCTTTGTTGTGGGGATTTGGTTTTATCCTGATTTGTTTGGTCGGGGGGGATTTACCTTTATCCGCCGCTTTATACGTTTGTAAGTGCACCAGAAAACAAAGTTTCCTTTGTGTAAAGAAACGGGTGAATTTCCTCAGTAACTCAAGCACAGTGTGAGAGTGCTGTTATTATAAGCTTAACCATAGGAATGAGGGATTATGGGATATGGTGTTATAATGGACATTAATCACATCTGGGGTGTCTTTGAAATACAAGATGCGTTAAAGAGCATTATCAAAAATAAAGAAAGACAAGAAGAGGAAATCAAGACGGTGTTTTCCCCCACGTCTGTGGCTCTGTATGCATGATGCTAAACGTTATCTCTAAATAAACCCCTTTTGTATAATACAAATGCATATTAGGATCACCCTGTCTGGGCTTATTTAGCGACATCAACCGGATGAACATTATGCCCTACTTACTATATACGTTTTCAACATCCTTTGTGGGTTCAAAGCCTAATTAGGGGGTATGAAGAGTACTCCGTGTGCGTGTGCACTTGGACACATTGACATAGGATTATGGGAAGGTGTTGACAGCCCATGACCCGGCTGGAGGCAGGCCAGTAGCAGAGGAGCGTGTGATGGATAGAGTGTAAAAATGCAGGATTAATGAGGCTCTTTGAAGTGAAGAACAGGGAGATCAGTGAAGTGGACCGTAGATGAGCGCAACACAGACCCGAATCACTTCCTTATGCAGCAGGAAGAGATTTATCTTACACCACAACAGTGTCGACACGAATATAACTGTCATCAGTCACGACTCACGTCAAAACATCAGATGGTTACAGCAGGAATGAAGAAACGCATGCCGTTTGTGTGCGTGCACCCTTACCGAGGACTGAATCCTGGACTTTGGTGTCGGGGTCGTCCATGTAGAGCAGCAGCTGCTTGAACAGGAACTCCAGGTGTGGGCGGCACGAGTGTGTGTCGTAGTTTTTCCCCAGAGATGAGAACCATGTGCTCAGAGACTTCAGCGCTTCGAGGCGGACGTCTTCACTGCTGTCATCCACACGCTTCAGCAGCTCTGAAACACAAACAGACACGCTAATGAAAGCACATACTACCTCACACAGACACACACGCATCTGAAACCATGAAATTGTGCAATAACAACAGTTATTATACACACTGATATGCTTCATTTGACCAGGATAGTCTTATGAAATCTGCCATCCACTTTTCAAAACAAAAGTTAAACATTAAATATAATATATATATAAAAAAAAAATTAACTGACTTTTTATGGGCACTATGTATTATTGTATATTAATAAATGTCTGGAAAATGTATGCAAAACACATAGATATGCTTAATTTAACCAGGATAGTCTTATAACAGAGAAACAGACACAAATATTTAAAAACATTGAATAAAAAAATTAAATAAAAAGCTTAATTCTCTTTTTATGGGCAGTGTCTACTATAATATATTAATGAATGTATGGAAAATGTGTGCAAGCCTCATAGATATGCTTTAACTAGAATAGTCTTAAAACAGAGAAACAAAAAAAGACTATTTTAAAAGACTAAACAAAACAAAATAAAACTAAAGTTTAACACTTTTTATGGGCACTGTCTACTATTATATATTAATAAATGTATGGAAAATGTGTGCAAGGCACATAGTCATAGATATGCTTTATTTAACCAGGATAGTCTTATAACAGAAACAGAAAATGACTACTTGAAAATAAAATAAAAACTATTGTATACAAAATGCCTTGACAATATGTGCAATGAACTGTAACACATATTCCATCTACAATATTTAACACTGTCGGATGCGTGTGTTGCATTTAACATGTTTGAATAATAATAATAATAATAATAATAATGGTGTTATTTCTCCATTTACAGAGTCAAATAAAAATACAGACCTTAGAGCAGAAGCTCTATTTAATGTGATGCATGAAAATACGTCTGTGAGCTATAGAACCTCAATCCATTCCACATGTTTGACAGCTACAGTTTGACATCTGATGTACACAAGCCATATTGTGGAAAGATGCTGGAAAACTGAACAATCTACACCAAAAATATTTAACACAGCACTTCTTGATTTTCATCTGTCACAGTAAATATGCTGCTCTCTTCTCTTTCATTGTTTAACAGTATGTAGGATGAGTTAAGTGTACCTGGATAGATCTTGTTGAGCGAGTCAGTGCTGAGCTGTTGTGTTGTGAGTTTCAGCAGTGAGTGAAGAGATCGACAGGCCAGAAGACGAGCCAGTTTAGAGTCTTCCTCCAGCGCAGAGATCAGCTGGGTACTGAGAGTCTCCTCCACCGACACAATCTAAAACACATTTATCACACGTCAACATCACTCACACAAAATCAAACATGTACGCTACCCTTCAAATCAAAGAATTCTGAAGAAAGCTATCACGGTTTCACCAAAAATATTAATAATCATCATATCAACAATTAGAATATCAACAATTATAATAATCAGAAATGTTTCTCAAATCATCATTTCAGAATGATTTCTGAAGGATCATGTGACACTGAAGACTGGAGTAATGATGCTGCAAATTCAGCTTTGATCACAGGAATAAATTACATTTTAAAATATATTCATATAGAAAACATTCTATTTTAAAAAGGAATAATATTTCAAAATGTTAATGTATATTAACTAAATTGAGACTTAACTAAGTAAAATAAGTCAAATTAAACAAAAACATAAATTTCTTAAAAATTTAATTTCGAAAACATAAAAAAATCTTGCTAACAAGTACTTTAACATATATTTTATCGATGCTCAAAAAAGCAGATATTAACCGTAACAGTTACAAACCATGAAATCAAATTTGACACCATTTACTGCCTTAATAAATGATTTTCTAAATTATTTAAATTATATATATATGCAGAAGTGCCATCTGAAATTTTCTTCTAAAATGATAATTTTTTATCAAGCTCGTATATTTAAGTTCAGCAATTTCACTTAAAAGGCAATAAAAATTACCTATTAATTGTCATTTAAGTGAAATTACTGAACTTAAATATACAAGCTTGATAAAAATTCTAGAAGAAAATTTCAGATGGCACAGAGGCTTTTGCATCTGAACTCTTCATATTATATATATATATTATTAATATTTTGATGCGGTCTTAATGTTTAATGGCTCTGCTGTAGTGATAGAGTTGATGTGTGTGTGTGTGTGTGTTATTACTCGCTCCGCTGGGAAAGCCGCCCCGTGTAGGACAGCTAACAGGCAGCTGAGAGCAGCGGTCCTGACAGCCGCAGCAGATCGACCCGAACGCCACACCAGATTAGGCAACAACAAATCCTGCAGGACCATCTCCATGTATTCACCAAATCCCCTAGGGAGAGAAAACATTATGAAGACAAACTTTAAGACAAACATGACAACTTTAAAAAAGTATATTTGCATTTTACGAACAAAATCACTCTTTAGGTATTTCCAACAATGTCTTCAGTAACGGTTTCATTCTCCTCTCATTTCACTTTTCAAATCAAGCACCCACATGCAACGAAGGAATTTGAGGTGAACGCCACATGAAAAGAGGGGATTTTGCTACATATCTGAAGGGGACTATCCTGATGCGTTACTATATCGGTGTAATTGTGAAGCGTTGTCTTTGAAATGCATAGTATTTAGATCCTTATCAGGCATCAGAGAAGATCTCCATTCTTAAAATGCATAAATCATTGTAATGATGCATGTTTAAGCATATATTTAAGCAGTGGTGGGATACTCTAGATATAAAATAACAAGAGCTCAGCTGTGTAGCAGTTAACCATTGCTGTTATCTCCTATGTTTCAATGCCATCGGGTATGATAGTTTGGATATTTCATCATATTCTCTTATGATGCAAAATACACAATAACTGCATTAAGAAAGATCTGTGACTCATAAACTGACCCCTGTGAGTCCAGTGTGTTGCTGGCGTCCAGCAGTAGTTTGGACAGCATGGTGAAGATGTGAAGTCTCATCTCAGGGTCTCGACTGGGTTCAACGCAACTCTTCAACAGAGGCAAGAGGGTTGGAAGAAACTCGCCCACCACTGGACCTAAAAGATAACATGCAGATGATAAAACCAAAAAAAGAAGAAGAAAATATTGGTGTTTTATTTATTCATACTTTTTCAATATTATTTTACATTACATTTTGGAGAATATTTACTCCATTTATAGTATGTTTTATTTGATTATTATTTTTATTTTACACATTTTTATTTTAGACATCAAGCGCACATGAGCCGATCATATCATCTTCTATTTACTACTAGTTACAGCACCAAATAAACATGGCTGAACACCAGAAGGCATGTTGAAAGATACTTTACAACTTACCGAAATGAACCCTGTGTCATGTAATCGCTCGATCAGTGTTTCAACCGGGGAAAGGCGTCAATAAAACTTAACCTATTCAATGTCCATAAACCCATTAGTTAGCTAGAAAAAAAAAAACACTCTAGAGAAGAGCATTTTGCTGAATATATGCAGAGCATTACATATTCATTATATTATTGCATAACCCGTTTGAGATGTCTTCATTATTTAATGTATTCTTGAATAAATCTGTCATGATTACAGTTTATTGTTGTTTAAATGTTCATATTTCTAAGAATTTTTTTATTTTTATTAAAAAGTTGATATAAAACTGTCTTATGTGCAATTTAAATGTTACAACTAAGTTTTAGATATTTGAGTGTCGTTTATTAAAGTTTAAATTCTGTTTTTATGTTATATTTTTGGCCAAATCCTGAATTTTCAGTTTCGGCCCAGAAATTTTGTTTGGGTGCATCCCTACAAATAACGCTAATTTAGTGAATAATTAAGCGAAGAATGTGACTGCTCACTCCGAGGGAAGTTTGAAGAAGTGAACTTTAATGAGTTCAGCTCTTAAGGTGATGATACACAGGGCAACTTTTTGAGCAATGTTGCTGGGCAATCTTGCTGAGCGATTGTTGCCTGGGCACTTTCCCATTGAAAATGGGCAATACATTTCTATCTGGATAATTTAGATGGGTCGTGGGCCCTGTGTCTCATCTGGTTGCCCGTTGACGGCAACATTGCCCAGGAACATTGCCCAAAAAGTTGCCCTGTGTATCATCACCTTTAGATTGTGTGCGTCTAAACAGAATGTTGCCCAGCTGCAAATGAAACGCACACTCACCAGACTGCAAGGCGATGATCTCCAGCTGTGTCTTCTGAATGGAGTAACTGGTCCAGGTGTGATGCGAGTCAGAGAGCCACTGCAGCAGATCCGCCATGTGCTGTCGGTACAACTCACACGCTCCACTGAGACCCTGCGCCTCACACAAACTCCTCATGGATTCTTCTGCCTGAGAAAGACCCAGGATAATGTTCAATTATTTGATCTACTGTCCATCCATCTACTACTGTGAGCTAAAATGTCACTCAAATCAAGTGAACAGTGAATGACAGTTCATGTTTTTAATGCAATCTTTCATTAAAATAACTTCCCCTTCCTCTTGTAGCTCATCTCTTCTCTGATGATGCGTTTACTGACATGAGGGCGGAGCAACCTGTCACTCACATGAGATCCACCAATAGCAAACCACAACCATCCAATCAGCCAATCAATTCCCCATGGACAAAATCAAGTCCCGCCCTACATTTTTTTCTCGTTCGAGAAGCTGTTTCACTGTCGCAATATATGTCAAAAGGGATATATGTCGCAATATGTATATAAAATGGATATATGTCGCAATAGCGAACTAAAGACTATTGCAACTTCTGTTTCATGGCTGACTTTAACATGATGTTTAGGTGCAGGCAACTCAGGCCAAGAAACTTTGGACATCAGTAGGCAACTTTCTTGAGACCTTGCAGTATGTTCAATATAAAGAGCTTAGATCAGTCATATATAATGTTTAAGTGTGTATGGGAAATGCCGAACGTGTGTGTTTTACCTTGTTGTGCTGTTGCTGCTGTGACGCGAGACTCTGAACCGACACCAGGACCTTCAGCAGCTGCAGACTGATGACATCACAGTCCACCTGACACACACACAGCACAGCATCCACACACACCAACAACTGATCCAGATACAGCGCCTGAGAGACAAAAAAACAGAAACGTGCAACACATTTACAATTTTCATTACTTTTTTTTAATGTTAATTACGTCATTTATTCCTTTTTGTTTGATTTACGGTTTAATTTCTAATTATAGTCTGGACAATTTAATTTAATTGAATATAATTTCATTAAATTTAATTTAGTTTAATTTAATGACATTTAATTTAATTACAGTTGCTATATTTGTTGTTTATTTGACCTTTTTCGTACTACTTTGACAAATGAACAGTTTTTATCATGCCAATAAAGGACACACATAGAGAGAGACTAAACTCTCTGACCTCGTAAAGCAGCCAAAAACACACGATGAGCTTTTCTTTCCATCAGTCTCTGTTATTTCCTACCCCACTACATTTTTACCCACCCTCACAACCTTGTTGTCTCTCTTTCCATGCAGTGATCACATGTCTAGACAAAGTGTCACATTCACAGAAACAAGAGGATCATGACACCGTTTCCTCCAATCAGCGGTTCTGTCATTAACAGGGACGGGATGATTAAGATGCAGGAGTTTTCACAGGCCACTGGAAGTGGGAGGACACTTTTACTACTATTTTTAGAAGGCAAAACTGAAGAACTACTAAGAATTAAGACTTTCTCTTTTTATTTATGTTCAGGACAAGAATATGACAAAAGTAAATTAAATGATGAGGTACACAGGGTTATGCGCATGCAAATAAAATAAAAATATATATGATAAAATACAATAAAAGGAAGTAGACAGATTTCATTTTTTCATAAAGTAAAATAAATAAATGAAATATTATTAAATAGACAGGGTTATGCTCAGGTAAAAAATAAATAATATAATACAATAAAATAAAATGGCATACAGGGATATATGTATGGAAGCTTGTTTCCGCCACAGAATAAAAAATAAAAAAGGTAACGACTTTTTATCTAACAATTGTGAGTTGTTTCACATCAACATTTATCTCAGAATTGAGTGATGTAAACTCACAATTGTGATATAAAAAGTCGCAAAATATCTTCCATATGCACAGGTAAAATAAATAAATAAATAAATGAAATGATTAAGTAGACAAGGTCATGCACAGGTAAAAAATATAAAACAATTACATAAAAACCATTATAAAATAATCATTTTTATGTATTGTCAGTTGATGGTGTGGAATTTTGAAACATATAAAACTCATGATCTTTATAATTGTAAAACTTAGCAGATAAACCTCTTATAGATCAAGATTATCTATTCCCCCCCCCCATTATGTAATGTAATAAAAGACTCGCTTTAAAGATGTGACTTTATGGGCAGGTTTCCAGATCAAACTAACACTCGTAAAACAGAAGCATGTTCTGTAGTTCACGCCTAGGGCTGTCAGAGGAATGATCGACAGGTCTGACAACTGTTTTAAACCGATCGTCCTATCCAGCACTCTCTGCAATTCATGTCCGTCTGGCTCTTCTTGTCCATAAATATAGTCCTGTCTCCACAACGGCCCTTCAGCAGAAACATGTCTCGTCCCACCCCGTCTCCAGCTCGTCTTTTTTCAGGACAGAGGTGAGCAGGCCACAGCTGTCAGCAATGACGTGAGCAGCCAGGTATGCACTTATGTATATTCTCTAATATAGATCTGAAATTTTATGTCGACCTTCCTTTAGACATCTGAGATTTACATTCCCGCTTATAGTCCCATAGCAACACCGAAAACAAAACACGGAGATCTGGTGCTTCTGTTTTCCATGTCCTACAGGCATCGCAAATCCAATTCATAACACATTACACAAGTGCACATCTTCAGACCCACAACATCTGACATATGCTCAAAAGAGGTCTGCGGGCGTGTTATTTCCTTGCCTTCTTCCTACACTGTACTTTCTTTCCGATGATTTTGGAAAACAGACAGCCGAAAGTGTTCTGACAACAGCAACATCAAAGAGCAGGCTGACTTCAAAGCTGCAGCATACAGGAAAGATCAGAGCATCTGCCCCTGTTCACTCAACAGTGGCTTCTTCTTGCTCTTTCAAAATAAAGTTTGATGCAGACATAGGCCCTACTCTAAAATTCACTCAACATAAAACTCCCCAGTTTGCTGAAAATAAGCAGTGTAATTTTAGTATTTAAGGAGACTTAAAGGCAGGGTAGGCAATTTGTTTCCGAAAACATTTTTTGTTATGCTGGTTGAAAGTCTCTTCACATCCTGATAGCAATCACTAAGTCAAGTGGTCTAAATGTATTTATATGTATATATATCTTGTCTGAGGAAGGCATATGACCATAATATTTTCGTCCAATCATTGCATTCGGTCCGAATGATACAATGTCAACGTATCTCTGCAAAACTGCTCGCGCAGACATCACTCGTTTCATGCTATGAGTTAGACAGACGTCAGTCACGAGCACCGCGACCGAAACAGCAGCCGCCTTTTACAGTTCCTCCTGAACCAAAACAACCAGCTTATGCTGCGTTCACGCCATAACTACTGTAACTTAGAAACCCGTGACGTGACGTTATACTGGGAGCGGTTCGTGACTCAAATTTCATTTCATTTCATTGGCTACACTATCAACGCCGAAATGAATCTGCAGCAGTCAGGAGCTCTTTAAGTTGTTTACTGTATTTTCCGGACGATAAGTCGCACTTTTTTTCATAGTTTGGCTGGTCCTGCGACTTATAGTCAGGTGCGACTTATATATCAAAATTAATTCAGACTGAGATGAACCAAGAGAAAACATTACCGCCTACAGTCAAGTCAAGTTTATTTATATAGCGCTTTTCACAATACAGATTGTATCAAAGCTGCTTCACAGTATTAAATTAAAATAATACATCAATGTTTGTTTCTAGTGGAAAACGTCCACGTTTGGTAATGCTGATCAATAGTATTGTTGATTGATTGATTAATTAAATAAAATATCCCCAACTGAGCAAGCCAAAGGCAACAGTGGCAAGGAGCCACGCCCTCTCGTGGCAAACAGCCGCGAGAGGGCGCTCTAGTTGGCGGAGTTGTTCAGAAGCGACACCAAGGATGAAGAAAATTCAATGGATTCAGTGATGTGGAATGAGATCGCGGGAGCTTGGTGGACTTGTTTACTGGTAACTTGCTTGTTGGACTCGCTGGCTTATGTTAATTTAGCCTATTCAGCCTCCCAGGTATATGTTCTTTATGCTATTGTGTAGCTGAATAACTGTTAATGTGTTGCGTTAACATACCGGACACCCACTCAGCCTGTTCTGTCTGTGTGCTACTGTGCAGTTGAATAACTTGCTTTTCCAGATTAAATGTCTGTTCTTGGTCTTGGATTTTGTGAAATAAATTTCTAAATAAATGCGACTTATAGTCCAGTGCGACTTATGTTTTTTTCCTCTTCATGACGCATTTATTGACTGATGTGACTTATAACGTTACTCCAGAGCGACTTATAGTCCGGAAAATACGGTATGTTCATTATTATTGTAAAATATGCTTTGAGAGATGAGGTAGCCTAGCGCCGTCTCTCGTGACGCTTTTGTTTTGCTCCCTGCTGTGTGTTCATGTGTTTTGAAGGAGGCGTGGCTTTGGAGACGTTCTTAAAGGGGCGGTACAATGGTGTTTCATGTATTCAGAGTTGTTTACAGTGTTAAAGAGATGGATTCTCATGCTTAACATGGCCAAAGTTTTTAAAAAATATTTTGGACGAATAACGGAGAATTTCTGTGCCGAAAATCTTACTTCCGGGTTGGTACAAGTTTCGGCTGGTTTTTTTTCGACCGTGGATCTAATGACGTAGACCAGAGTGGAACTCCTTATATGAGCATTTCTCCCGGAAAAGCGCGGCCGCACACACGTCGACCAGAGGAGAGCGAGACCGCGCACATCAACGCGCTTCAACAGGAAATCATCGGCAGCGCTGCATAGTGTCTCCAAAGTGTGTTTTTGGATGTGAGGGAAAGCTTACCAAAGAACCCAGCGTTAGGAACAGTGGATGCAGAAACGAGTTGTGTAGACTGTTTGTTCCCTGCATTTCGACGATGAATGTTTTATAAACAAAGCCCAGATCGACGGATTCTCTCTGGCTCTGGCTTCGCCCACACGGCCCGCCTCCAGACGCTCGGTTTTTTCCGGAAAGACTCGGTACAAGCTATCTTTCTTTTATAAATTTAATAAAACTAAAGACTTTTTGGAGATATGAAGGATGCAATACTACTCTATAGGTACTAGGGCTGTCACTTTACGTTCGAAAATCGATTGCACAATCGATCGGACCAACCAACACAAGTTTCGAAAACGAAAATAGGGAATCGATTTTAAAGGTCTTTTCTCGGAGCGCGTCCAGCTCGTCACGATATGCCCGCAGCGAACGGGCGTCACACAGCAACTCTGACAAACACACATAACAGCCAGTTATACTTCTGCATAATGTTTCTCTTTTTACTACAAAAATGTGAATTCTGCCGGTATTCAGACAGTCTCGTCATGCATACAGATACAGATTCGGGCTACGGTCAACAATCGCCTACGTAGGCAAAATTTGTTTGACATTTCTAACTGTAAACACAGGCATGTTGAAGACTGCAGTAATGTTTTTCATTGATGTTATGGCAGTCCACTCTGCTTATTGTTTTTCGAGAATGTTGCTCTCCTGTTTGTCATTGTCATAGACTGGTCATTGTGCACGAAACTTCACGCCAATAAATCAACAGGAATATTGCTGACTTGTGCGCGTCTCAAGCGCCCTCTTTACGTTTGTCCTAATGCCTGTTAGTTGTCCGTGGATTTGCCCATATTTGGCGTTTAAAATGGAAACGTCTTTAGACATGGAAAATCGATTTAACAATCGATTCAATAAACACTTATGTCTCAAAAATCGAACAGGATTTTTTCACAAAAGTGACAGCCCTAACAGGTACTCAAGATTAACAGGAGATTGAGTGAAAATGAGCATTTCGAGCTGTTTATAAATGAATTTAACTCATTTAAAAATGGTAGAACTTTACTCAGTTATTGAACTAAACTGAATCAACACTGAACTGACTCGAGCCCTCCTCACAATTCTCACATCCTCACAATTGATTTCTGACTTTAGCCGGTTGACAAGCTAAGAAAGTGATACTGTAATAAGGTCAAATTGGAAAAAGATTTTTTTTTAAAAAAGTGTAAAATAGTCACTTTTTTTATTAGATAAAACTAGTTTTAATCAACTCTTTTCAGCATTGAATGAAATATAATTTTACACTACTTTTCAAAAGTTTGGGGTCGGTAAGATTTTTGTTTTTTTGAAAGAAGTCTCTTATGATCACCAAAACTATATTTATTCAGTCAAAAATACAGTATTATTGTGAACTATTTTTACAACATAAAATACCTGTTTTCTATTTGAATATTTTATCAAATGTAATTTACAAAATGAACTTTCAGCATCATTACTTCAGTCTTCAGTGTCACATGATCCTACAGAAATCATTCTAATATGCTGATTTGACGCTCAAGAAACATGTTCTGATTATTATTATCAATGTTGAAAACAGTTGTGCTGCTTCATATTTTTATGGAAACCATGGATTCTTTGATGAAAAGAAAGTTCAAAAGAACCATTTATTTGAAACAGAAATATCTTGTAACATTATAAATGTCTGTACTGTCCCTTTTAATAAATTTCATGCATCCTTGCTGAATAAAGGTAGCCTATTCGTTTCCTTTTGAAAAAAATAATAAAATAAAATATTCGTCTTTCCAGTCGACATTTTTCTTATCTGTCATCTTAAATTAATCAGAGTTCATTACAATACTTTCTATGATTGCATTCACCATTAGATTAATTGATGCTTCTTAAACGGCAACATAATTATGCTATGATGCCTTAAAATGCCGTCTAGGTAGGCATCTCACTAGATTTAGAAACAGAGCTAATGCATTTTTGTAAATACTTATTCACAGTCAGTCTAATATTAATTCTCTCTCTCCCTCTAGATTTCCAGGCAGTCATTGCATTAGCTACTGTGGTATTAAAAACAGGATAATTTGCCATTTCCTTCCCTTAAACTAACAAAAACCACTGTCTCGCCAGCCTTTTTTTTGTCTCAATCATCTCTACGGGACAGTCAAAGGTCCTGCAACATCTGTGATGAACCATGTCTTTATTGTGTGTCACCATCTCCCAGCCAATGCTTTTAAGGCCACATTATCACACGGAAGGAAAACTTTGTTAGATTCTGGCATGAATTCCAAGATGAAACATTGACAGCTGGACCAAAGTATGCAGGATTGTGGTGGACACAGGGGGGATCAGGGGCAAAATTAGTCATTTTTCTTTTAGTGCTTTTAATTACACTATAGAGGGAATTTCTGCAAAGCTCTCTCAGGGGTGGTGACTTGGCACTGAAGGGATGGTAAACTCAAAAAATAGAGCGTTATTTTAGATATCAAAGAGAGCCGAATGTGGGTTGAGAGGAAACCAGGGCCAGACTCTTGGGTCTGGGTGGGATTTTTCCACTCGGTCTGACAGAGATATGTTCTAACACATCTGCAACATGAGTAAGTGTGTGAGTGTGTGTGTGTTTAAGGGGGCTGGAAATATGCAATAAAAGACATTCTTTAGGAAAACAACATTTGAAAGGCTTAAGTCTAAAATTAGAATAGCCATTAAGAGTTAAAAACAGTTGTTTTAATACAAAAAAGTAAGAAAAATTTTGTGACATGATTTTGTAGATGCGGCCACGAAAAGTTTTGCACAAACACAGATTTTATCACTGGACGTCACCAAGTGGCTTTACTGTTAGTAGTGGTAATTTCTACTGTTTAATGCCCTAATGTTATTGGTTGGCTGCATAACTGCACAACAAATGTGATGAATTCTCTGTAAAACTCCTAAAATTCTCAACTTTGATTGACAATAAATTAATTCCGGTTGCTTTGGCATGGCAAGTCAATGTGTGAACACAGCTTCGCAATGGAAACTAAGCACTCAGGAGCAAGTAGAAGGCAGAAATGTCATTGACTCTCACCTGTTGGGACCCCTGACAGACATCAGGGTGTGCGAGCATGTTTCCGATTTTTAACAGGTGGGGTCGTAGCACCTCCCTTGAACTCCCACTTAATACGGCCCCCAGGACCATGAGAGGAGCCCAGGGAGCACCAGACGAGCAGGAATTGGAGTCTTCAACGTGAGGTAACAGAAACTTGAGGAAGACCTCTGGACTGACAAATGCTCCTAAGAGCTTTGCTGACTCCAAACACTGTCAAAGAGAGAGACAGGAGACCACTGAAATAAAAAAGATTCATGATTCAAACATATCTCATAACAGACAGACAGACAGATAGACAGATAGACAGATAGATAGATAGATAGATAGATAGATAGATAGATAGATAGATAGATAGATAGATAGATAGATAGATGCTCCTGATTGGTTGTCCTGTCACCTGTGTTCTGACGTCAGGCTCAGGGTCCACACAGGTGTGGTACAGCACAGTGAGCAGAGACTGCAGGTGTTGTGTACAGTGATCTTCAGCATGCAGCAGCAGAACCCGCAGCAGCTGAGCCGTCTTCACTCGCGTCTGCACTAACCAGTCACCAATGTCCCGCCCCACCGCAGGAAGCAGCTTAGACAGATTCCTCACCACCAGCTCCCTGCAGCCCAGCCCGGGACGCTCTCCTGCCCAAGAAAACAGGGAAAACATTATTTTTCTATTCCAGCGTTCTCCAGTCACAGCTGGTAAAATTGATTTGTTTTTTGTTTTGTTTTTGAAAGAAGTCTCTTATTCTCATCAATGTATTTATTTAATCAAAAATACAGTAAGGGCTGGTTCACACAGAACATGTTTTTGCTGATAAAAATGCAAGGTCTAGAGACACTTTCAACAAGCACAGCGATTTAAGAAGGCTGTGTCATGCGGAGAGACACAAGGCGTGAGCGCAACAGTTAATGACGTCCGTCTAGTGTGTGTTTTTACATTAAAAAACAATGGATAGTTGCGCAGTGGAATGAACAAACGCGTTCTGTGTGCACAGCCCCTTAAAACCAAGTTTGTGAAATATTCAAATTGAAAAAAAAAATGTTTTTATAATTAATTATACTTTAATTTCTTGTTTGATTTGAAGTTTAAACTAAAAACAGCTGTGCTGCGTAATATTTTTATGGAAACTGTGATTCTTAGGATTCTTCAGGATTCTTTGATAAATAGAAAGTTGAAAACTTTTGTGACAATGTAAAAGTCTCAGTCACTTTTGATCAATTTAATGTGTTCTTGCAAAATTAATGTTTTACATTTCTTTCTTTTTTAGCGCAATTTTCCTACGGACAAAATTGCGATTGTTAACTCATGATTTCTGTTCTGTCTGTGCGCACCAATCTTGCACTTCTATCTCCTCCTCAACCAGACCACCTAGAGACTTCGGGTTTTCGGCATTATGTTAAGGAAGGTCTAATCTCGGGAACGCACACACACACAAAAAAAAAAAAAAACATAAAAAGATTTACTATCTCTTAGTGTTGTGATCCCATGACGTCAGAAAATTGCGCTAAAACACTCACTGAGTTTTTATTACTTGTTTAAATAAATCTTACTGATCCCAATTTTTTTTTTTTTAATGGTTCTATACATAAAAGATAAATATGAATTTGTGTTGGATATTAATAAAGAAGCAAAACATCTACCTAACAATACTTTCACATTCAGGTTATCTCTTTTTCTCTCCTCCTCATTCAAGGACAAGATAACTGAGCATCAAAGTCTGTCAGATGTTATTTGAGGGATTAATCTGCAGTTTTCATATCTCATGTACAGTATATATACACTGCCCTGCAAAAAAAAGTTGCTGCTTGGATTTAAATAGGCAAATGCTCAAGAGTCAATGACTGAATCAGTATTGCAGTGATTATTATGTGATTAACATGTTATATGTTTGGCATCAGTTCTTCTAACCCTAATTGATGGAGTGTGTAGCTTTTAATTTCTTAAACATCCATGTAGGAAGACTCATCATGGCCATATTCCAGGATGACAATGATTCATCAGGATCAAATTGTGAAAGAATGGTTGGGAGGAGCATGAAGAATCATTTTCACACATGAATCGGCACCTCTGAGTCCAGACCTTAAATTCACTGAAAGTTTTTGGGATGTGCTGGAGGAGACTTTACAGAGTGCTGGACTCTTGCATTGACAATACAAGATCTTGACCAAAAGTTGATGCACCTCTTGATGGAAATAAATAGTTTAATGTTATTATTTTCATCAAGAGGTCCATCAGTTTAACATTGATTTGTTTTTTGTTTTGTTTTTGAAAGAAGTCTCTTATGCTCATCAATGTATTTATTTCATCAAAAATACAGTAAGGGCTGGTTTTGTGTCAAGATCTTGGCTGGGCAGTTTAAAGAAGGTCATACTGTTATTAGTCAGTCTCACCTCCAGAAGTGTAAAGGGCAGGTGCAGGCAGCAGAAAGTCCATCTTATCCTTCAGATCATCCTCATTTTCCTTTTCCCATTGAGATCCTATTTGTTTCCATAAATCCTCAGCAAGAGACCTAAATAAATTAATTTAAAAATCACTAAATCTTGACTAAATCTAAAGAGATAGTCAAGAAGACAAATAAATAAAAAATCAAGATGACAAATACAATCAAAAGTTTGGGCTCATTAAGATTAAAATTACAACTGAAAACATATTCAAATAAGAAGCAATTATTTTAAACTGTAATATTTCACAATACTACTGTTTTCGGACATTTTCATCAAATAAATGCAGCCTCACCAGCCCCAAACTTGTATGTACTTAGCTTTGTTTGATTGTTTGATTCTTTGTTTGTAATGAGGATAAATTCTAAAAATGTGCATACAATTTTTATCCGATAAGAAGACGTGCATTTTCATGACATTTAGAGGCCTGGAAAACACTGTTATTATGACTGTGCATTTGTTCTCACCTGATTTCAGGGATCTCATCACTGAGACTGCTCAGAAGCAGCGGGATGAGCTTGTGGAAGTAGGAATATCTGTCCGGCAAGTGGAGGAGCCAATCACCCACGACTACGGTCACGGCCTTCCTCACCTGAGCAGATTAGCACAACAATAAATCATTCCCTTGTGGTAAAATAGGATTTAATTATATATATAGGAATAGGAATAGCTTATATTTAGAAATATAAGAACTTCTTGGAAAGATATCAAAGACAGGCCATTTATTAAATAACGCATCAATCAACAAACCTAAGTGCAGCCAGCTTACCCGTGGCGAGTCGTCAAACAATCTCTGAGCCAAGTGGGACAAAACGTCATCTACATTTTTGCCTGCACTGTACCGAATGACCGCGCCGGTGGCCTGTGTGGCACAAACTCTCACTTGGGAATGCTGGTGAGAAATAGTCTGCAACAGAGGCTTCAGAAGACTCTCAGCCTGCAGGTGAAAATGATCTGGGCAAAGATAGATGGACAGAAACTCGCACATTACTATCTCCACTGTGCATCTATGATTGTCTGATTGATATATAAGATCTTAATGAGCTGGTTCATTTGTGCTTGATGAGGTTTGGAGCTGAACTTTGCAGGAAGGTAGATCTTCAGGACTGGCCACCCCTGATATAGACAATTGAGATACAGTGATATGGTGAGATACATAAGATATGTTTTGAAGTCCATAAAATAACTAGCTTCCGGCGAAACGAACATACAGATTCGACTTAATTCTAAGCTCAACTTATGCGAGTAATCCGACGTACTGCTGATATTTACACTACACCATGATGCACTACGTTACTTCCGACGTCACAAGTTGAAGGTAGAAACCTATATATAGGAGCCTGATAAAAATTTTAATATTAAAGAAAAACGTTAGACGGACTTTTGAATCTGAAGTCATCATATATATATATATATATATATATATATATATATATATATATATATATATATATGAATCAAAAAATCAAAACTAACTTTAGCTGGACAATAACTTTATTCTAGAGCCGCTGTAAAGCCAAAACAATCTCTGTTACTGTAATTTCCTATTATCACTGTAAAGCTGCTTTGAAACAATCTATATTGTTAAAAGCGCTATATAAATGAAGGTGACTTGACTTGACTAGATTCATTATACAGGAGTTAAGTGGCAAACTGGCCGTACATGTGTTAGGTATACAAAGCATCAGTCTGGCCATTTCACTATGACAACCAACAACACACATGTAAGGCCAGTTTACTCTATAATGAATCCAAACAAACACACTGCTATACAAATGACCCATGAAAGTGAATTTATGGACAATATACTGTATCTCAACTGTCTATCAACAGCTTGAAGGCCCCACTTACCAGGAACACACTGTGCAAAACTGATGGTGCATTTACAGCTCTCTTTCTTGACTTCAGGGAAGGGATCCGTGATGGTTCTCTGCAGGATCTTCATCATGTCATCCAGGTAGGGGGCAAGCTGTCTGCCGCACACCTCCACCACCAGAGACAGCATCTCCACCAGAGCCAGTCTGAGCTCCTCCGCCGGCTCCAGGATCTCCTTCCCCCCGAGCCTCTGCGCCAGGGCGGGCATGAGATAGGGCAGAGAGTCTTCTGGTTTGGGGACAGATCTGATAAACCCTGTGATGATCTGAATAGTAGAGTCCCTGCATGTCTCCGCAGGATCTGACAGACATTTCAGCAGCGTCTTCAGCAAACCGGCGAAAAGCTCCTGTAGCGCACCGCTGGACAAGCGCTGCTCGATTGTGTCTCTCTTCACCGCTTCTAGAGCTCGTTTTCTGGCGCTTTTGTTATCTTCGTTTAAACAGTTTAAGTGGCGAGCCAGAGATTTTAAAACATCCGGTGCAGCTCGATCATCACTGGCGGTCGCCATTGCTCCTTCACGTGTGTTATGTTGTTGCTGGTTGTCATGGCGGTTGTTGCCACTACGATTGCGACAGCTCAGATGGCTTTACGGTAGATGCACATTCAAAACAGATAAACTATATTTTATTTACTTTACTATGGTCAGAACAATATTTTTCACTAAGAAAGAATAGACAGATAATGATAAATAGACAGAATTATTTGTAATGAGATGGCGTACATAGACATATTATATTTTTAAATCTGATTCTGTATTTGACAATCCACATCACTACTCTTGCCTCTAAGCAGTTTGAATAATCACATGACATGAATAATGTAAGAAAAAGCTGCTTATTATAAAAGCATGCATTTTTTTTTTACGTTTACTGTTACCATAGTTGCTCATTGGATAAAAAATTGACACATGCACAGTCATCTCTTATGTCTTCGGGGGTTTTTATAACAAGAAAACTGACAATAGTGCACATAGTACATCTTTTACAGGATCTAAAAGGTATTTTTTAAAATAATTTTTTGTTTGTGAAAATACAATTTTGCCGCAACAATAAGAAAGTTAACAGTAGATTCTAATTATTCTAATTTGGTTTCTAATTTACGATTAATATTAGTTTTATAAACTCAAATCATTCCAGGAAAGTGATGAAACATTACAAGAAAAAAGAAAAGAAAAGAAAAGAAAAAACTAATGTGTTTGTAGAGGTCAAGGTCTGTGATCCACAAAACTTGAGTGCTATTCAGGATGACGCACAGACCCAAGATGACGCTGATTGGCTGAAACAGGAGATGATTCAAAATAAATAAAAGCTCTAAATAAACTAAAAGTAATCTCAACCCATTAACATCTACATGTCAGTTATATGTCTTTTCTGGTTTTTTTAAATTATGTATTTTATTAATATCAGTGTCAGTGTCCAATCGCGAGACGGATTGACGTCACAGCGGGCGCTCGCGAGCAGCAGGACCAAACAAGCAACATCCCAGAGCGCGAGCCTTGCATCTCCGCCTCATAACGGTAAGCCAAATTAACATTAAATACTGTGCAACACACGCGACTGTTTTCAGCTTTATATACCGAGAGGAGCTGTTTCCAAGATAATACATTACTAAAACCATTTATACACCGCATAGGTTTGTATTTTGAAGCGAATAAGCTGTGATAAAAACGTAAACAGGTGATCACAGAGTGATGCTCGAGCGCTCCGCCGACAAACCGACGCTTCGTGTTTCACGCACGACTGAATGCGGTATCGGTTTCGTGAACGTATAGGTCGAGAATGAGGATTGATGCTTCAGTTGCTGATGATTTTTGGATGTTTGATGTGAATCAATGGCGGAAGTGAAATGTAAATGTGTAACATCATGCTGAAGAATGGCCTATATCATCATTATGATTAAGTCTGTCTATCTATTTATCTATCTACCTTAGATAGATAGACAGATAGATAGACACATAGGTTGATTGACAGATACATACATGCATATTGAATACAGTGGATTTTTCTAGTCTCTCAACAGTCAAACATTATTATTTGAGAGAATAAGACACACAGACTTAAGAAAGAATATCTCTCCTCGTCCCCCCTCCTGCTCTTTTCTCCTGCGGCAGAGATAGAAGATAAGATGGCCACCTCCTCCTCCAATCTGGAAGAAGATGAAAGTCTGAAAGGCTGTGAGGTTTTCGTGCAGAAACACAACATACAGCAGATCCTCAAAGAGTGCATCGTCAACCTGTGCATCGCCAAGCCCGAGCGGCCTATGAAGTTCCTGCGGGAACACTTCGAGAAGCTGGAGAAGGTGCGTTACTCTAATACTCTGTTTGCTCTGCTGGTGATGTGTTTGTATAAGTTATGAATTTGTGTCAGAAAAGGGTGATGGTTGGGGATCACAACGGATGTGGCTTCATTCCCATGGAGCTGGGGAAGCAGGAGCTGGAGAGTTATTGAGATCATCGCTGTCCCATTTGGCTCGGCACTTAACCTCAGGATGCTCCGGGGGGATGATCCTGTAATGAATGCACTGTGCATTGCTTTGGAAAAAAGTCTGGCTGAATTCGCTGTTAGTGTATTCACTGTTAATGAAAGCCTTCGCCTTCCCTCAAACATCCATGATCATTAACTGTCATTGTGTTAGCGTTCATAGTGAGGTTGTTGTTGTTCTTTATGTGTCTTATTTGTTGACAAGTGCACCACACTAGAAAGGATATTAATTAGAATTAATTGCAGGTTTTGGAACGAGAAATCGTTGGTTTCTATTAACGCTTCTTTGATCTGTTCCTGGAGTGTGTGAATTGAGTGGACAGCATACACTTAGGCACTTTATCAGGATCTGTGGAAAATCTATGAAGTTCATTTGCAGGTGTAAACATTGGATTTTGTAGAGCTTATATAGTTTTACAGCAGCTATATAGTTTTACAGTATATATATATATATATATATATACTGTAGTCAACATTTGAAGTGGATAAAAAAAGTTCATCAAAGTTGTCCTAAGGCAAGAACGGGTATTGTTCAAAATTCATGTATAACTTTGATGAAAGATTTTGATCCACTTCAATTGTTGACTACTATATGTCTTTCCCAGGTCACACTTCTAAAATTAATTAAAATTAAATTATTTTAAGTCGTCTTGAGGCCCTCTTATGGGCTGCATTTATTTGTACAAAAAAACATATTTTTGTTTTCTATTTGAATATGTTTTAAATGTAATTATATGATGCAAAGCTGAATTTTTAGCATCATTACTCCAGCCTTCAGTGTCACATGATCCTTCAGAAGTCATTATAATATGATGATTTGATGCTCAAGAAACATATCTGATTATTATCAATGTTGAAAAAGTTGTGCTGCTTAGTATTTTCGTGGAATGGAAACATTCTATTTAAAATAGAAACATTAACATCATGAATGTTTTTACCATCCGTTTTGGTCAGTTGAATGCTTCCTTGCTGAAAAATTGTTAATTTCTTTATTTCACAAAGAAAAAAAAAAAGTATTGGCCCCAATAACAGTAGTGTGGTGTACTTACTTTAAGTAGAAGTGTAAAGAGCTGGGATCATCAACATTCCCGTTCCCCCTCAATAGACAATTAGGAGGCATGCTGATGCTGTTTGATGTTGTTGCCCAATCTTAGATTACACAGATCTTATGAAAGTCACAGCAGTCATTCGTTTAGCTGGAGGTGCCAGTAACCGCATCCACACTCAGCAGCAACTGAACATCTTCTTTGATCATGTGCTCCAGGAACAACAGGCTTTTTCATACCCGCAGATGCTTGGGGCTTGGGCTTTTGTTAGGAATGGGCTTCTGCTGAGCTTCTGCTGGTTTAGGTAGAGCATCAAACAGCCGATGGGATTGTGTATTCATAAGACGTGATCAGATGGGCCTGATATTGCACTCAGAACAAGAGAACGACTGTCCTTGTCTTCTCCTCATGACGCATGTTCAGCGATAGCTTGTGTTTTTGAGGTTATTTAGTGTCATCGTAGTTTTGAGCCGCTGGGTGAACGATGTTTACTGACCCACTTGCATTTTAGTCATAGATGAATTTCAATCACTCACACACACTCTCTCTCTCTTTCTATCTGTCTGTCTGGCAGCTTCTGTTCATTTAGAAAGATGAAAATCCACGGGCTGCTAAAGGATATGCACTCCTGTCCTGACCCTATGTGTGTGAATGAGTGTATGAAAACTGTGCCGGATTAAAATGGACACGTAGGGCACAAGTCAACATGAGGGCTAGCAAATGATGAGATGATTTCCTTTTTCTTTTCTTTTTTTTATTTTAAATATCAATAGAAATTAAAGCTTCTAGTGATACAAGATTATGAGTGATCGGCTAGGCTGATATTTGTCCATCCTGAGATCGATTGAGCATCGACCAATAACGTGACCTCTTGCCCAGTTAACAAAAGTAGTATTTTGCTCATGTACCACTTGTAGAATGCTGGAGTTTTTTTGTCAATCATATAAATAAAAAAAAAAAATCACCCAAGGATTTAAATTCTGTCATCATTTACTCACCCTCTCGTGTTGTTCCAAACCCGTGAGACTTTCATACATCTTCGGAAGACAAAATAAGATATTTTTTATGACAGCATTTTCATTTTTGGGTGAACTATCCCTTTAATCCCAAACATATACCACCATTCAAAGTCTTTTTAAAAAAAAAAAAGAAATTAATACTTTTATTCAGCAAGGATGCATTAAATTGATCAAATGTGACAGTAAATACAATTAGCCTATAATGTTAAGATTTCACTTTCAAATAAATGCTTCACAGATTTCAGAGCACATTTGGACTCTTTATGTGTTATTTCATGGACAGGCCTGTTGATGGCTGTCTAAAGCTTTGGAGAGAGCTTGTGTGTGTTTTGTGTGTGGCATGTGCCCAGCTGTTCCTTTGCATCTGCCTGCCTTCACTTTGGTATTTGTCTTGGGGATGTTTCAGAGGCAGATGTTTATGCCATTTTACAAACACTTTATCTTTTATATCCTGTAAAAGTTTTAATTGTAAAATTAACAGACTGATATCAGATATAGAGGCTAGAATACCAGAGTAGAGAGTGACTCAGGCAAGTAACCAACCACATAAAAATGCACTAAAACCATTCATATAATATTCACACACACTCTAAATATATTATACACACACCCACTTTATTAGGTACATCTTGCTAGGACTGGGTTGGACCTCGCTTTTGCCTTCAGAACTGCCTTAATTCTTCGTGGCATAGATTCAACAATGTGCTGGATACATTCCTCAGAGATTCTGGTCTATATTGACATGAAAGCATCACACTGTTGCTGCAGGTTTGTTGGCTGCACATCCATGATGTAAATCTCCCGTTCCACCACATCCCAAAAGTGCTCTCCTGGATTGCGATTTGGTGAATGTGGAGGCCAATTGACGATAGTGAACTCATTGTATTGTTCAAAAAACCCAGTTTGACATGATCTGAGCTTTGTGATGTGGCGTGTTATCCTGCTGGAAGTGACCATCAGAAGCTGATTCACTGTGGTCATAAAGGGATGGAGATGGTCAGCAGCAGTACTCAGGTAGGCTGTGGTGTTTAAGCAATGATTAGTTGGTACTAAAGGGTCCAAAGTATGCCAAGAAAATATCCCCCACACCATTACACCAGCAGCAGCCTGAACCGTTGATACAAAGCAGGACAGATCCATGCTTTCATGTTGTTTACGCCAAATTCTGACCCAACCATCTGAATGTCACAGCAGTCCAGGCAACATTTTTCCAGTCTTCTGTTGTCTAATTTTGGTGAGTCTGTGTGAATTGTAGCCTCAGTTTCCTGTTCTAATGCTAGGCACACACTACAAGATATTCGGGGCGATTTTGGACCGATTTCTCCCCTTCCGAAAGTCCTAGGTAAAGTCCCGATTATCTTGATGGTTCTACATATTATCTTATCAGGTTTTCCTGTGGTGTGAGGTGTGTTAAGAATGACTGAATCTGCTCGGAAGAACGTCGGAGCCGCCCAAATCTCCAATCAGAAATCCTGTTGTGTGGGGGAACCCTGAGGACAAACTCGCGCACACTCTGGAAAAGTGAATCCTGTGAAACGAAACAATACCCAATCAGAAACTGAGCTGATGGAAGACTCACCTCCAGCTCGCACCCTAACATGTAAAGTCCATGTTCACACCGTCACCACGATTTCATCTAAACAATTTTCTTTTTTTCCCCACTGCAAATTTTCTGTAAAAACGGCCCATACACTATAAGCGGCATTTCTCCTTGCAAGTTGTCCGCCATGTTTGTTTTATTTAAAGTCACGTTTGATGCTAGAGATTTTGCGAGATTTCCCGTGTTCACAGGCAGGACTCAGTTTTTTGTGAAAGGAATCTAGTGTGTGTTGTGCTTTCCTGATCACATCGCTGCACTCCACACACTAGAACAACAAATCGGTTAAACCTCTGATTTCTTATCATCATGTTTGTGGTCTCTCACATTTTGAAAATCTTATAAGATTTTAAAAAATCTTTTAGTGTGGCCCCAGCTTTAGCCGACAGGAGTGGCACCCAGCGATCTTCTGCTTCAAGGTTCAACGTGTTTTCACACATCTTTCAGAGATGTTCTTTTGCAGACATCGGTTATAACGAGTGGTTATTTGAGTTGCTGTTGCCTTTCTATCAGCTCAAACCAGTTTGGTCATTCTCCTCTGACCTCTGGCATCGTCAAGGCATTTTCACCCACAGGGCCGTCGCTCACGGGCTATTTTCTCCTCTTCAGACCATTCTCTGTAAACCCTAGAGATGGTTGTGCGTGGAAATCCCAGTAGATCAGCAGTTTCTGAAATACTCAGACCAGCCTGTCTGGCACCAACAACCTTTCTTTCCCATTCTGATGCTCAGTTTGAACTTCAGCGGATCGTCTTGACCATGTCTACATGCCTAAATGCATTGATTTGCTTCCATGTGATTTACCGATTAGATATTTGCATTACCGAGCAGTTGAACAGGTGTATAAGAAGTGGCTTGTGAGTGTAATTTTATGCAAAATAGCCTATTTATTTAGTAAGAAATCAATATGTGGATTAATACTGACACTCTTGCGCGTGTGTTAGTATATATTGCATATACATGTATACATATGTATATAAAAATAAATATTATACATATGATTACAAATTCATCATATATAGTATGTTTACACAATACATGTGTATATATATATATATATATATATATATATATGTATGTATATATACAGTGCTATGCATAAGTTTAGACACCCATGCTAAAGTTGACTAAAAAGAGGAATAAAAAATCATCTTTTGGAAATTGAACTTAATGCCTTAATTTAAAAAATTAGGAAAAATCCAACCTTTAAGGACACCAATTTTCTTTGTGAATGAATAATGTATCGTAAATAAATAAATGTTCTTCCTTAAAATACAGGGTGCATAAGTTTGGACACCCCTATGTTAAATTCCCATAGAGGCAGGCAGATTTTTATTTTTAAGTATTTTTTTTTTTATTTTTTTTTTAGGATACTTTGCATCCTGATAAAGTTCCCTTGGCCTTTGGAATTAAAATAGCCCCACATCATCACATAGCCTTCACCATACCTAGAGATTGGCATGGGGTACTTTCATAAGATCATCTCTCAATGCAAATCAAACTAGCTTTTAGGCTAACTGAAATAAAACCATGCCAATCTCTAGGTATGGTGAAGGCTATGTGATGATGTGGGGCTATTTTAATTCCAAAGGCCAAGGGAACTTTATCAGGATGCATAGTATCCTAAAAATAAAATAAAAAAAAATACTTAAAAATAAAAATCTGCATGCCTCTATGGGAATTTAATATAGGGGTGTCCAAACTTATGCACACTGTATTTTAAGGAAGAACATTTATTTATTTACGATACATTATTCATTCACAAAGAAAATTGGTGTCCTTAAAGGTTGGATTTTTCCTAATTTTTTAAATTAAGACATTAAGTTCAGTTTCCAAAAGATGATTTTTTTATTCCTCTTTTTAGTCAACTTTAGTATGGGTGTCTAAACTTATGCATAGCACTGTATATATATGAAGAGTTCAGATGCAAAAGCCTCTAAGTGCCATCTGAAATTTTCTTCTAGCATGATAATTTTTATGAAGCTTGTTTATTTAAGTTCAGTAATTTCACTTAAATGGCAATTAATAGGTAATTTTCATTGCCATTTAAGTGAAATTACTGAACTTAAATATACAAGCTTCATAAAAATTATCATGCTAGAAGAAAATTTCAGATGGCACTTCATATATATATATATTACATACCTCAGAAGGTTTACATATTACATATGTTTATATTACATATGTCCACCGCATATTCAGTAAAGTACCGTAAGACTGTGTGTAGACTCTCTGACTAGTTGTCTCATGGACACACACATCATTTGTGCTGTGGCATGCAGCTTCATTGTTCTTCCCTCTTTCATACGGGAATCTTTCACTGTCTCTCTCTCGCTCTGCCAGTGAAATCTCAGTTGTGTCTGCTGTCTGTGCTCACAGTAGGTTTCAGTCTTTTAGATGCAGTAGATTTTATTATCTGTAATCGTGATTTTTTTTTAATCGTAGCTTTACCCTCTCTGTGTCTGCTGTTTTAACTTCGCACCGGTTTTTGTGTGTCCTGTGTAATGAGGATGAAAAATCCAGCCCTTCATTAGATGGTTACAATCCTCTCAATGTTTTCAAATGGATGTCTAATCATATGTATCATTGACTTCCTCTCTCCACAGGAAGAATGCAAGCAGATCATGGCCCGCCAGAAGTCCAACTCGCAGTCGGACTCTCACGATGATGAAGTGTCTCCTCCTCCTCCAAACCCGGTGGTGAAGGCCAGGCGCCGGAGAGGTGGGGTCAGTGCTGAAGTCTACACAGAGGAGGATGCCGTCAGCTACGTCAGAAAGGTTAATACAAATTGCAGTTAAATGTGCATTATTTTCAAACACCTGTTTTGGATTCTTCCCTTTAGTACTAACCCAGATTCAATACCACGTCTTCACATTAGATACTTTTTTTCATTATAGATGACAAAAATTGCCATTAACAATACATTTGACTTTTATAATGTGGTATTTCTGAGTGAAATGAAATATTCAGTTGGATATAATACAGGATGGGATATGGATTTTATTTGAGTAGATGGAAACGCTATGATATTATTGGTTGTTTTCCTTTTCTTTATGTCGAAACGTGCTATGAATATGTTTTTTCTTTAGAATACATTCACTGAATTGTGCACAATAACACCAGGAACATTTGCTGTCAACATAATTAAGCGTTAAGTGTTATTTTTGTGTTATTTATATACTATAATAGTATTTATTATTTTGAACTTGCTTTTATTTGATATATTTCTATTTAGCTTTAATTTATTTTATTTTATTACTTAATGTTATGTATTAACTTATTTATTTCAGTTATTTCCTAAGGCAAGTTTTTTTAAGATTAAGTTTTTCTTTTAATAATTATACATATTATATATTTTATTTCAGCTTTATTTCAATTAACTTTTCAATCATTTCAAATGATTTTTTGATTCTGATGTAAATTTTGATAAAAAATATTAGTGGCAATTTGACAAGGCCCAAATGATAACTAAAGGGTTCTTCATGACATGATAAATCAAATTTGCCTTGATCTTTTGACATATAAGAGGTCTTTGTACCATTAAAACATCCTGCAAGTTTCATAGCTTAAAATGTTCTCCTCATTATAAACAAAGCATTTATTTAATCAAGCTCCAAAAACGGCTCGTTTTGATATTGCGGGATCTGACATTACATGGCCAAATATATTTGCAAATGCCTGCCTCCAGAGCAAGACATTATCAAATAGTTATACCACATCATGACACTTGCCAAATAGAAAACAAATAGAAACCCATTATAATCACTGAGGCCGTCTACACTGGATACAGTATATAAATGCATGCTCAGTTTCTGACATAATCCTGGTGTCCAGGATAATTACCAGTGTCAGGAACAAGTGGGTGGTTCATTTTAATGACGTCCCGGATCGTGTCGGAGGATTATATGTTTGTTCGGAGCATTTTGTTTTGTAAACGAGGCACAGAAACTTTTGTTGAACGTGTATTATATCTGACAGCAGCTGCACAAACCGTAAGTTTTGAAATACCGTAAGTTAAACAATTTCATAATGCGTTGTCTGTAAATGACGGTTTTATATGGATAATGTTTTTAAAACTTTTACTTGGATGCAATAGCGATTGGCCGTTGATACGGTTTCCTATGCAGTGACATTAGCCGACTTTATTAACATTATAATAAACCTCAAAGAACACATTAAAATAAAAATAAAAATCCATGTCACGACCCCTTTAATTACCACAAACCCTAAGTACTGAACATCGGTACATAACACGTCCCGCATCATTTGTGCTACAGTATGAACGTGAATGAATCCTCAAATCATGGGCATTGTTGAGAAGAGGTGTACTATTAATTCTCTAAGCAATCAGAGTTACATTTTTGCCTTGTGTATGATAAAACGGATGAAAAGGTGATCAGAATATCATTGAGACTCGAGGTTGGGCTCACAGTTTCTGGTAAAAATACACAAATGTAGTTCGATATTATTTTGCAGAAACTTCAAAATGCCAGGAAAACCTCTATTTAATCTCATTGTAACTCATTGTTTTCTTTGGTTATAGGTCATTCCAAAGGACTACAAGACCATGACCGCCCTGGCCAAAGCCATCTCTAAGAATGTGCTGTTTGCCCACCTAGATGACAATGAGAGAAGGTAAATGCTCGTCGTCTCAGGTAGATTGTTGTCAGGTATTATAAGTCACACTATATTCCGTATTATGAAGTCTTTCTTATGAATCGGGTCATGTTGTTTCCAGCTGGTTTCTGGTTGTCAGCACTGGTCTTGTGTGCGTTTAGCGGGGTGAGGGTGTGAGTCGTGTCAGGGGGGCTTGTGAGTAGCCACTGTATTCGCTCTGTTGCTCTCGTCACCATGGCAACTTGCGTCGAAATAAAACGAGGCATTGTGTCTGACAGTGGTGGAAAGTGTGTTTTAATGTGGGTGTGGGGAAATTGTGTTGCGTGGATTGTTGGCTTTTGAGTCGGGGAGATGCCACAAACCCTAAACAACGAGAAGTAAAACGCCTCTCCCAGTCTACCAGGAATTTCGCTCAGGTTGCTCCGTCTTTGTGCACGGAATACAGTTTCACTGCTGAGGCGAATCCATTATGCATACAGATCCACCATGAAGGGAACAAACTCTCAGCTTTCTGCTTTTAAACCCTCTCTGAGAACACACGAAACTCCCCAAAACATCCAGCTCTCAGCTGGAAATTCACCACACTTATTATCAGGCTTTCTTGCCAGGAGCTGCAGATGCATGCTATCGTGTTTTAAGATTGATTGCTTTTATTTATTTTTTTGGCTGTTGTGAATATATTACAGTCACTATTTATCAGAATTACAGGCAAATTTAGTTGGAAAAGACTGATTATATTGTACATCATCTTAAGACTTTAAGGCCTATGTTGCCATTTTTCTTCGGAAAGCTCCAGAACGCACTTAATATTTCTGACTCAGATTTGTGGAGGACATTAACATTGTTTCCATGGTTACGGAATATTCGCTCCTGGCGACAGAATAGCACAATGTCCAATTATCTGCATGTGTGTCTGTGATGCTGTCAAAGCAACATGCTTGACGTGGTCAAACCGAGGTCCAGCAGATTATGACTCTGCAGTATCTGGTAAATAACAGGGAAATTACATTATTTCAGGGTTATTTCATTTAAGTCTGACATGCTGCAGACGCACCGTGAACAGTCTGCAGTTCTTGCAGTGAAACACTTTAACTAGAACAAATATAGACTTTAATTAGAAATAATAGAAGATTTTCAAGGTCAGTTTGATTTTTCTTTTATGAAAGTATCACTTTCACCCTTATTATGCTATTTTAAAGGTTCCTGATTTTGTTTTTGAGGTCTTCTACAGTAAATTTCCATGCATCAAAGGTCAAAAAGCACTTTTCACATAATATACATTGCACATCACTTAATTTCTCATTGCACTCATTCCTCAAAAACTCTGAAAGCGGTTTGTTCGAAAATTCAATCTCTAAACTCCTCCTTTCCCTTCCTTTAGGAGTCAATTTTGCTCTTTGAAACTTTGCAGACCTTTTACATTCACAAACTGCTATATTACACACTGCATGACAGATAGTATCTGAAAAACACAATAGGAGCACTTTAAAGTGATCACATGTGACAGTAAAGACTAAAGAAACCAGATTTCGTTTCTTCGTATCAGAAATGGTTCTTGAGCATCAAATCAGCATATCAGAATGATTTCTGAAGAATCATGTGACACTGAAGACTGGAGTAATGATGCTGAAAATTCAGCTTTTATCACAGGGATACATAACATTTTTAGTTGTTTGAAATTTTAATAATATTTATTTAACAATATTACAAATAAATGCAGCCCAGGTGAGCATAAGAGTCTTCTTTCAAACATGCTTTGAATGGTAATGTTTTTTTAAAATGCATTTTACCTATCTTGACCTATAGCCACTAGGCTACTACAATCCCAAATGTGTACACTGTGCAGTAAACTCAAAAGGCAACAGCATACACCAGCTAAAGTGGTACCCTAGGTTCATATGCTTTGCAAATGTAAGGATCATTGTCACCACTGGGCTGGCACAGATTTGCCTGTTCGCTTTTGCAGGCGTTCACACATATGGCCATATATAGTAGAACATGCCATACACTGTTTACATTATTACACTGCAGTCAGTAAGAGTGCTTGTTATGATCACTGGATGTGTCACTACCACTGGAGTTAAACATTACAGCTAGATGGCAGATATTGTAAGGGAGTATCTGGCATGTGGCATAGCCCACCCTAGGGCCCACCCTACAGGTTATTTGTTGTCTAGTGTGGTTTTGTTGCCATGGCAAATAAAAGCAGTTACCTCATGGTGGCATGGGAATAGACCAGTGGCAAATTTAATGCAGGAAGAAATCTGTTGCTGAACTTGACCTTGGGAGTCGGGTCAGAATGAAAGACATATAAGTAGTTAATAGAAGCTGGCTGGTTTTATGATGTCCTTTCAGTGAAGAGAAAATTGTGTTGAGGAGCTTAGAAATGCTACAACCACTGTAGCTTTTACCATTCGGTAAATGTGTTTCTTTCATGTTTTCTTATCAGATAAAACATTTGCCAAATGACAAAGCGCTGTGCTTCACTCTGAAACCTGCAGCGCATATACTTATTTAATTGAATCGCAGCCCTTGCGATCTCACAATAGCACTGTGCTACATTATGATTTTAAATGGCTTTAATATATCGTGCAGCCTTAGAAAATGGTCTAATAATGCGGTTCATGGATTCTTGTGCGTGGAATGCGCCACTTCCAGTATTTTGCCGGTTAATCAACACGACTAAATTGCAATCGAGTTGCACTGCTGCAAGAATTTGGGTGTAAATGTTAAAAATATAATATTACAATGCAAAAAAACTATATTTTTCTAAAATGGGATTCATTTTCTTTGTGCAAACTTTTCTTTTTTTGTCATTTAATTTTGGGGTGAAATATGGAATATGAAATATATGAACCCTCAGTCAGAACCTACTCTTCATTACTTGATTTGAACACCATCCTGTCTATGGCCCCAACTCTCTGTCTCTCTGTCTCTCGCCTCAGGGGCCCTGCAGCATCTCAAACAACAGAGCATTGTGTTCTAATTAAAAAAAGCACAATACCAGTAATCAGCAGTAACGAGTGCTTGAGCCGCAATGAACCACTGAACTGAGTAGCTACTGTATATACAGAGAGATTGTCCATCTATTTTTAAATTCCTTTAGAACAGAAGTTGTGTTGTGGTTTTGCATGCACACATTTCTGCACGTACTGTACATGAAATAAATCAGTGTGTGCATGTACGTCATACTTGCAAGAATTAGACAGATAAGCCTATGGAGATTAGCATGGCCTCTTATTGTTTGCTATAAATAATGTTTTCTTTTGTATAACATCATTATAGCGCCAAACTACGGGTAACATAATGCGGCTAAATAAAATAAAAGCATGGTTAGTTTGATTTTAAACTGTTTTGATGGAGGATAAATATCTGCTGATAACTCAGAGTAGCTTTATCGTGTCCAAACACATCTGTTCAGCTCCCCTTTTATAATGTTAACCTGCTCTTAGCATAATGGCTATCTGGTTTCCTGCTCATATCTGATATAAACTTCACACTGTGATTGTGGGGAACAGCTGTTTCACGCACCTGCAGACTAGACAGTACTATTAAAAATGACCTTTAAAGTAGACAGTCACGCTTTTGTAATGCTAGCTAGTGTGGCTATTGAGTTTCTAACGCGGTCCAAGTCGAAAAAGAAAGGTGGGTTGGGTAGAATTTTGTCAAAAAACTGTTGTTGTTTTTTATTTAGCCAAAATGTACTTTAAAAAACTGATGGAATTGTAAAAAAACAAAAAACAAATAGAAGACAAGAATACAAGAGCTGCTTTTTCACCGTCGGGCCGAACGGTTTTAAGAACGGTGAGAAATGGTTCCAGTTATATTTCCATTTGGGCTTGGTTCAGCACGGCGTGATTTAGCTCTTTAGCTGGCCACGTGCACTATTTGAGCGAAGTAAGCACAAGTTAATAATAAAATTAAAAGAAACGGCTGATCATCCTCCATAACACGCTGGCTATTTAGATCTCATACCGTCTGTAAACTCTTGCACTACCAAGGCAACAACTGACACATTTCTATTACATTCAAAAGAGCTCCGTTATCAGGCTCACAGTGGAAAATGAAACCATATCCGTGCTCGCTGGGCCGGATCGGCACGGAATGGAACGGTTAAGCAAAGAGAACCGTTTGGCCTGACGGTGGAAAAGCGGCTAAGCTGTCTCTGTCCACACTGAGTGAAGTGTGAGTAATTTGTTAACGTTCTTCACTGGATGGATGGATCTGTCTCTAGAGAATCTCAAGTCTGTCAGCACATGTGCACGTTAGCAAGATAGACCACTTTAGTGATGTGGAACATTCTTGCTTGCTTTCTGTATATAATTTATTGCTAGTTTGAATAAAAAAATGTTTAATGCTACCAAACCAATGTGATTTTTTTCAACTTCGTAAAAAGCAATAAACTAATTCATTTAGTTCTTAAAGACCCCCAATGGTTAAAATCCAGTTTTTAATGTTTTTTATATATGTATATGTGGTGTTTTTAATATGCTTTAAGACAAACCATGTGTAAATTCACAAGTCAGCACCATTGCTGAGTATTTTCTACCTAAAACTGCAGTGAACAAGACAGTCTCAAAAACACGGTTTGAAATCGCTGGTGTTTCTGACGTCACAAACTACCTTGTAACCAATCACATCAATGTGCGGCTGGGCTTTAGCATATCATTAATTTATACCGTGAAGCAAGGGAGTCTCACGAGAATGTATTTTTATATAATATAACACATCATTAGCTGTTTGATAACGTAGTCAAGCCAAAGAACAAACATATTAATTGATGTTATGTGTCCAACCTTGTAGAGAGCGATACATAAAACACATTACCATTCTGATACATTGACTTGTAGATGAGCCTGTATGAGTGAGTGGAGGCAGGGCTCATTTGCATATTCATGAGCCACGTGTACTACATGAAGTGAGGGTGTAGAGTTACATTCAAGCTATTTAAAGTCATGAATATTTTTTTCCACAGGAAATAAAACGTTTAAATATGCCATTTTGGTGATCAAAGATGAGTTTTAAGGAATACAATTATTGACTATGGGAGACTTTAAGCTTGTTTAGTCTGTTTAGCCAGTATATGACGTGCCGTTTCAGCCCAACATAAAAACGTTTAAGTTTTAAAGTATTCAATTAATTGACATTATTAATCATTATTACAATATCAAGCAATAATCGGCAACAATGATTGTTGTCAAAATATTGCAGCCCTACACTATAATTGTCACACTATGTGGCTGTAATGAGCGCACAAAGATGTAAAGTACAAAATGGACAGGAAACACGCAGGAGAACAGAATAACATAACCACATAATACTAAGACGACACGGAACAATGACCTAAGGAAGCTAAGGGTATGAATACACAGAGATTACAAGGTAACTAAATGAACAGCAGGTGAACGTAATCCAATCAGAAACCATAGAAACTAACTGGCAAACAGAACTCAGGAAAAGCAGCACAGGGAACAGAATAAAAGCGAAACCAAAACAGATTGAATCTGTTTCAATAATGCAGGGTTCACCAATCTCGGTCCTGGAGGGCCGTGTCCTGCAGAGTTTAGCTCCAACCAGCTCCAACACACCTGTTTGAAAGTTTCTAGTATGCCTAGTGAGACCTTGATTAGCTGGTTCAGGTGTGTTTAATTGGGGTTGGAGCTAAACTCTGCAGGACAGTGGCCCTCCAGGACCGAGATTGGTGAACCCTGCAATAATGAATTGCTTTATTTTTTATTTAATAATTTGAATACTTTATGTAGGCTATTTACCTTGCCCGCTACTGTTGATTGGCTCACTCTCTCTCCTCCCCCATCATGAGTGGACACGCCCCCTACTGCTGATTGGCTCACTCTCTCTCCTCCCCCATCATGAGTGGACACGCCCCCTACTGCTGATTGGCACTTAGAAAGCACAATTTGAGGTATTTTGTCCGGTAAGAGTAAACACCAAAGTTAAACAAGCACCACTAATAATATGTTGCTTATTAAATTTGGCTGGGAATCGTTTGAACACTTGGATCTATATTTCTTCAGCACCTTTTAAAAGAGATGCAGTTATTATATTTTTAGTTCATGTGGCCTTGTCAGTACTTGTGCTCATTCTAATAATTGCATGTTGTAACGGCAATAAATTACCAAATGATAACTAAAGGTTTCCATTATATATGACCAAAGATTTTTCCTCTCTGTGGTAGAATTATAGGGATTACTTTAATTTATCTAGATTTAGCCTTCAAATCACTGCATAAAACTGCATGCTGCAACCTGCCTGAGCACATGGATGGTGTTGGATCTTCAATGAAATTCTTGCGTTAGTCGACACTCAACCATGAGCGCAGTCACTCTGCAGCGCAGACGGACAGTCTGAAGCACAAATGCACAGGTCAGAATGTGACACTGTGAAAGTAAGTGGGTTGATTCACTTCCTTGCTGCATGAATGAAAATTACAGTACCGTTCAAATGTTTGGGATCAGTATTATTTTTCTAAAGAAATTAATACTTTTGTTCAGAAAAATGCATTAAATTGGTCAAAAGCTTATTTCAAATAAATTCTGTTCTATCCAAATCCTATCAATCAAAGAATCCTGAAATAAATGTATCACAGTTTCCACAAAAATATTAAGCAGCACAGCTGTTTTCAACATTGATAATAAGAAGAAATGTTTCTCAAATCATCATATTAGAATGATTTCTGAAGGATCATGTGACACGGAAGACTGGAGTAATGATGCTGAAAATTCAGCTTTGATCACAGAAATAAATTGCAATATAATATATATTCAAAGTGGAAAACTGTTATTATAAACAGTTATTATATACCTATTATTGAAAACTGTTAAATGCTTTTTCCTCCGCACACAGATTTAGTTAATCTAGTGCTAGTTTCTCTAATGTGTGTGTGTGTGTGTCCTTGCGTTCACATAAAGTAGAGCATGCAGCTGGGGTAATCCACCAATTAAGCAGCGAGTAATGACCCTTCCGGCCTTTGACCCTTGACCCTTGACCCAGCAGCCTCTGCCCTTTGCTCTCATATCCCAGTGCTGATGGACAGTGAACATCTTTGGAAACAACAAAGTGCATCAGATCATTAATGAACTTCTCAGCGAAGCACCTTGGCATTAAACAGTCATTTCTGAATCTGATCTCTTCTGTCACAGCATATGAACATTACAAGCAAAAACTGTAGTGAGACGTCCTGATCATCAACCGTTTGGTTTTAAGTGTTTTTTAAATAGCACAGCTCATGGACTATCTGATAGGCCACACACGCAGCAGATGTCTTTTAAGGCGAGTTTATTTTGACCCAGTCTGTTTTAGGTAAAGGAAATGGGGTGCTGAGGAAGTTGCGGGTGATGTAACGCTGCGCCTGTATCGGATGAACCCAAATCACAGCTTCAGAGCTCAGGCTAATGGAGGAAACCTTTGACACTTAGATCTGTCTCATAATCTACTCAAACGCTCCAACACCAGGTGGCTGTCCATTTTATGTGCTCAAATGATGCACTCTTCGGAAGAGCGAGAGATGAACGGTTTATAAGAGGGTCTCTTTATGAACGTATGAGGTGTAGGCATTAATCATAGGCTCATTATTAAACAACATTTTCATTATGCATGGCATCTAAGCCTGCAGAATTATACTGAACGCTCTATAAATTACATTAATTCACAAACTTCCCCCTTTCCTTGTGCGCTTGTTTAAATATTTTAGCTTGTTTGATGAGGCCTTTAACTGCTAATGAGGTACATTTAGCAGAATTGAATTTTTCTAGTAATTTGAATCAGATAATTGGTATGAAGCCAGTGTTATTTTAGCATTATTATATGCTATACTCTGAGTTTTTATTTTTATATTTTCAGTTTTCATGAAAATGTTTTGTAAATTTAATATTTAAACTTAAAAAAAAACTGAACTGAATAACTAAAATACATACACTTACATTGAAGATTTTCATCTAATATTTATATATTTTTTTCTGATTTATTTCAGTTACAGAAATTTGTAATAGTTTTAGTTAAACAGTAAAAGTGCTAAGATTTTGCTGAGGTGTGATGATTCTTTGTGCTGATTTCGCTTGTCACATGTTGGGTGGTTGCCAGGTTGTTGCTATGCAGTTGTGAAGGCATTTTGAGTGATTTAAGCATCAGTTGCTATGCAGTTTCTGGGGTGTTTGATTGGTTGCTTGCTATTTTTTACTGTTTTGTCATCAACTGTCACGTTCTGGGTTTTGTTTCTTGTTCCTGGTTCTCGTCTTGTCATGTGATTGCCTGTTTGTCATGTGATCCTGCCATGTGTCTTGTCATTGGTTAATCGTTTGATTATTATTCACAGGTGTCCCTTGTCTTGTCGTTAGTCTTGTGTATTTAAGCCCTCATGTTTGCCCTGTGTCTTTGTCTAGTATTGCATGTTTTTCCAGGTTCTTATCTTTCTTTCCAGTTTCCAGCCTTTGTTTAATGTTTGTTTTGTTAATTAAAGTTGCTTTTGGGGTCACTTCAACTTGCCTCCAGGATTACATCATTACAGAATACTAGACCAAAATATGGACCCAGCAACCCGTCTCTTCCTTCTCAGCCAAGATGACCGTCCAATTGAGGAGTATGTGAGGGAGTTTTTTGATCTTTGCAATGAAGTGGACTATTCTGATGAGATCTTAAAGGACATGTTTCGCTTTGGACTTCATAAGCCACTGTACTATCTCATGCCTGTCAATACCCCTCACTACACTCTGGTGAAATATATAGACTTTGCCCTCTTGTGGAGCGGTTCATCATTTACTGTGGGCTTTACGGATGTGGAGCCCCGCAAGCTCACAGTAATACCTAAGCCTGAGCCAATTCACGTCATGCCCACTTTAATGTTGGCAACTCCAGTGCTCACACCGCTCACCAGCGCATTCATGCCAGAGCCTCATCCTGTCATGGCCGTTGCCGAGCCTGAGCTTCTCCTCGTCAGCCCTGCCGAACCTGAGCTTCTCCATGTCAGCCCTGCCGAGCCTGCGCTCCACGTCAGCCCTGCCGAGCCTGCGCTCCACGTCAGCGCTTCACGTCAGCCCTGCCGAGCCAGAGCTCCACGTCAGCCCTGCCGAGCCAGAGCTCCACGTCAGCCCTGCCGAGCCAGAGCTTCACGTCAGTCCTGCCGAGCCAGAACTTCACGACGTCACGTCTGCCGATCCAGAGACTGTTCACGTCACGTCTGCCGATCCAGAGACTGTTCACGTCATGTCTGCCGATCCAGAGACTGTTCACGTCACGTGTGCCGATCCAGAGACTGTTCACGTCACGTCTGCCGATCCAGAGACCGTTCACGTCACGTCTGCCGATCCAGAGACTGTTCACGTCATGTCTGCCGATCCAGAGACTGTTCACGTCACGTCTGCCGATCCAGAGACTGTACACGTCACGTGTGCCGATCCAGAGCTTCACGACGTCACGTCTGCCGATCCAGAGACTGTTCACGTCACGTGTGCCGATCCAGAGACTGTTCACGTCACGTCTGCCGATCCAGAGACTGTTCACGTCACGTCTGCCGATCCAGAGACTGTTCACGTCACGTCTGCCGATCCAGAGACTGTTCACGTCACGTCTGCCGATCCAGAGACTGTTCACGTCACGTCTGACGATCCAGAGACTGTACACGTCACGTGTGCCGATCCAGAGCTTCACGACGTCACGTCTGCCGATCCAGAGACTGTTCACGTCACGTGTGCCGATCCAGAGACTGTTCACGTCACGTGTGCCGATCCAGAGACTGTTCACGTCACGTCTGCCGATCCAGAGACTGTTCACGTCACGTCTGCCGATCCAGAGACTGTTCACGTCACGTGTGCCGATCCAGAGACTGTTCACGTCACGTGTGCCGATCCAGAGACTGTTCACGTCACGTGTGCCGATCCAGAGACTGTTCACGTCACGTGTGCCGATCCAGAGACTGTTCACGTCACGTGTGCCGATCCAGAGACTGTTCACGTCACGTGTGCCGATCCAGAGACTGTTCACGTCACGTCTGCCGATCCAGAGACTGTTCACGTCACGTCTGCCGATCCAGAGACTGTACACGTCAGGTGTGCCGATCCAGAGCTTCACGACGTCACGTCTGCCGATCCAGAGACTGTTCACGTCATGTCTGCCGATCCAGAGACTGTTCACGTCACGTCTGCCGATCCAGAGACTGTTCACGTCACGTGTGCCGATCCAGAGACTGTTCACGTCACGTGTGCCGATCCAGAGACTGTTCACGTCACGTGTGCCGATCCAGAGACTGTTCACGTCACGTCTGCCGATCCAGAGACTGTTCACGTCACGTGTGCCGATCCAGAGACTGTTCACGTCACGTGTGCCGATCCAGAGACTGTTCACGTCACGTCTGCCGATCCAGAGACTGTTCACGTCACGTCTGCCGATCCAGAGACTGTTCACGTCACGTGTGCCGATCCAGAGACTGTTCACGTCACGTCTGCCGATCCAGAGACTGTTCACGTCACGTCTGCCGATCCAGAGACTGTTCACGTCACGTCTGCCGATCCAGAGACTGTACACGTCAGGTGTGCCGATCCAGAGCTTCACGACGTCACGTCTGCCGATCCAGAGACTGTTCACGTCACGTGTGCCGATCCAGAGACTGTTCACGTCACGTCTGCCGATCCAGAGACTGTTCACGTCACGTCTGCCGATCCAGAGACTGTTCACGTCACGTGTGCCGATCCAGTGACTGTTCACGTCACGGCTGCCGATCCAGAGACTGTTCAGTGTCTCCGGACGAGATTGTCGCCACCACACCTGAACCTGAGCCCTCAGCAGAGATGGCCGCTGCCACGCTGTCTGTTCCTGTCCCTGAGCCGGTGTCTGTCCCTGAGCCGGTGTCTGTCCCTAATCCAGTGTCTGTCCCTGAGCTGGTGTCTGTTCCTGTCCCTGAGCCGGTGTCTGTCCCTGAGCCGGTGTCCGTTCCTGAGCCGGTGTCTGTTCCTGAGCCGGTGTCTGTCCCTGAGCCGGTGTCTGTCCCTGAGCCGGTGTCTGTCCCTGAGCCGGTGTCTGTCCCTGAGCCGGTGTCTGTCCCTGAGCCGGTGTCTGTCCCTGAGCCGGTGTCTGTCCCTGAGCCGGTGTCTGTCCCTGAGCCGGTGTCTGTCCCTGAGCCGGTGTCTGTCCCTGAGCCGGTGTCTGTCCCTGAGCCGGTGTCTGTCCCTGAGCCGGTGTCTGTCCCTGAGCCGGTGTCTGTCCCTGAGCCGGTGTCTGTCCCTGAGCCGGTGTCTGTTCCTGTCCCTGAGCCGGTGTCTGTTCCTGTCCCTGAGCCGGTGTCTGTTCTTGTCCCTGAGCCGGTGTCTGTTCCTGTCCCTGAGCCGGTGTCTGTTCCTGTCCCTGAGCCGGTGTCTGTTCCTGTCCCTGAGCCGGTGTCTGTTCCTGTCCCTGAGCCGGTGTCTGTTCCTGTCCCTGAGCCGGTGTCTGTTCCTGTCCCTGAGCCGGTGTCTGTTCCTGTCCCTGAGCCGGTGTCTGTTCCTGTCCCCTAGCCGGTGTCTGTCCCCTAGCCGGTGTCTGTCCCCTAGCCGGTGTCTGTCCCCTAGCCGGTGTCTGTCCCCTAGCCGGTGTCTGTCCCCTAGCCGGTGTCTGTCCCCTAGCCGGTGTCTGTTCCTGAGCCGGTGTCTGTTCCTGAGCCGGTGTCTGTTCCTGAGCTGGTGTCCGCTCCTGTTCCTGAGCCTGTTCCTGTGCCATGGCTGCCTGAAGGGTCGTCTCCTCCCTGGCCTCCTGAAGGGTCGTCTCCTCCCTGGCTGCCAGAAGGGTCGCCTGCACTGCCTGATCCGCCCTGGTCGCCTGCACAGCTTGATCCGCCCTGGCCTCCCTTCCTGCCGCAGTCTCCAGGTCCTCTGCCGCTCCACGGGCCTGGCCCTCCATCCCGCCCCCGGGTCCGCCGCCTCTCCACCACCCTCCTGAACTATTGTTTTTTGTTTTGATGGGAGTCGGTAGCCACCCATAGAGGGGGGGCTATGTCACGTTCTGGGTTTTGTTTCTTGTTCCTGGTTCTTGTCTTGTCATGTGATTCCCTGTTTGTCATGTGATCCTGCCATGTGTCTTGTTGTCATTGGTTAATCGTTTGATTATTATTCACAGGTGTCCCTTGTCTTGTCGTTAGTCTTGTGTATTTAAGCCCTCATGTTTGCCCTGTGTCTTTGTCTAGTATTGCATGTTTTTCCAGGTTCTTATTTTTGTTTCCAGCCTTTGTTTAATGTTTGTTTTGTTAATTAAAGTTGCTTTTGGGTTCACTTCAACTTGCCTCCAGGATTACATCATTACATCAACCAAGCAAAAACCTGATTGCTTTGAATGACACGTAGCACACCCAAAGTTTAATATATTAGAATTAGGGTTTCTATGGAGACATAATATTGATAGTCTGACTATTGCTGATGCAAGTGATCCGAATGAAATTAATTTCAAATTACACTACTGTTCAAAAGTTTGTGGTCATACGATTTTTTTATGTTATTGAAAGAAGTCTCTTATATTCATCAAGGCTGTATTAATTTGTTTTATTAATTTGTCTTTTTTAATATATTTAAAAATGTAATGTATTCCTGTGTCCAAAGCTGTATTTTCAGCATCATTACTCCAGTCTTCAGTGTCACATGATCCTTCAGAAATCATTCTAATATGCTGATTTGATGATCAAGAAACATTTCTGATTATTATCAATGTTGAAAAAAGTTGTGCTGCTTAATTGTTTTGTGGAAACTGTGATTTTCTTTTTTTTTCCCCTTCAGGATTCTTTAATGAATAGAAAGCATTTATTTGAATTAGAAATCTTTTGTAACATTATAAATGTCTTTACTGTCACTTTAGAAAAAGTAAAAAAACAACGTGTTATCAGTAGTGTAAACTGTCTGCCATTCTGAACCCGGCTGGAAAGAAGACCACAACACAATACCCATGAGACCCCTGCAGTTACACGGTCCATCCTGTAAGAGATGCTGTTTGTCCAATTCAGATGTCCGTGACTCAAGATGATCCACAATCGGACCGGTTCATGCAGTGCCAGACAGCAGAGCGGAGAAAATGAGCGCATGACGTTATATACCAGTGCTGTACGGTTATCAACACCGTATAATTTGAAGCTGTTATGTTGTTGTGAGCTGTTAAACTCTGGCCCACAGGAAGCTGCGATGTTTGGCTGTGATGTGGGCCGCTTTTGGGAGGCACTTGACAGCTTCCACACAGGTGTGTTTGCTCTGGCAGCAGCGATGTCGTAATCGCACTCGTACAAACACACACTCTCACCAGGAAGAAGGAGGAAAAGTGGCTGGCTAATGAATAGCCTTAACTGACTTGACCCGTGGATGTTTGTCTGGGCAGTTATGCAGCAAGTGTGTGTGTGTGTGTGTGTGTGTGTGTTAGTGCAGTGAAGGCTGTCCCCAGCTGGAAGTTTCACTCGTCTTTCTTCCCGTGCAGAATTGCTGTGGCAGTTTTTCCCCGCGAGTGTTACCAGTGCTGTTGTAAAGTGCGAGTCTGTGTGTGGTCAATATTTAGCATAGCTTTGTGCTGTTACAAAGGGAGTTTCTGCTAATGAGGTCAGTCGCCGCAAGAAGCAGCTCTTTCTATCTCCACATTCGTCCTGTTTGCATTCTTTTATATTCCTCTTTTCCGTCCTCACTCTCATGTCTTCCGAGTGAGAGTGTTTAATGGGCTGTTTTGGCCCGTCTGGGTCCCCTGACCTGACCCACTACCACCCACCCGTTCCCTGCGATCCCTCTGGAATTCACTGGAACGCTATCGGTGAACATTTCTGAAGGGATTTAGAAATGTTTCTGAAAAAAAAAAAAATCTGCTAAACTGTGGAATCAACTAATAATTCTTGGTAGATACACATAGTGTTTTCAAATACCTTCGCATAAATTTCAAAGAAAATCTAATGTTAAATTGAATAATTAAAATGTATTGACATATATTTGAATACATTTCAGGTAAATTTTGCATTTATTTATTTACTATATTATTACTAATTTACTTATTTATAAATAAATAAATGAATAATTTGTAGATAAATGCATATATGTATTTATAAAAATTGATTTAATTATTGCTGAAATTAAATCAATTTTATCAATTAACTTAGTAATTTAATTTATTTTAATTTTAGTTATTTACTTGTTCACTTATTTTTTTTAGTTTCTTATTTATAAATTTATATTTATTTGTTTTTATTTAAAAAATGTATTTTATTTATAAATGTATGTATTTAGTTATAGTCAGTAAGTGATTACTTATTTATTTTTATTTATTTACTTATTTATTAATTTAATTAGTTAATTAATTAATGATTAATTAATTAGTTAATCAGTTATGTATTTATTTATTTACTTGTAAGTGTAATTTGTTTTATTTACTTGTTTATACATTTATTTATTTTAAATAAAAATAAATGTATGCATTTATTTATTTATTTTAAAATGTAGTTCAATTTCTTATTTGCTAATATTAAATTGTTTTATATATTGTAATTCAGCACTTTGTCTGTCATCAGCCTTCCTGTTCTCTAGAGATTGGCATCTGCCATTAAAACACCCATTCCAGTCAACCTCTACTTCAGTGTCCAGGTGTCTGTATGCCATGCAATGTGTGCAGAATAATCATTAGAAGCTGGATATGTCTGCTGCTGCCTTTCTAAATTTGTTCCAGTAAATGCAATTCCAGCACTTTTAGGCCTCTTTTCCTCTCGTCTCCTCCTGTGAGCAGTGTAAACAGCCTTTCCCGTTAAAACTGGACAAAAGGGGGTGAGATATTTGTGCTGAGCTTTCCTCTTCAAACACATCTCCCCTTTTCCTCTGCTGTAAATAGAGAAACAAATGATTCCAAGACAGGCAGCACTTCCTGTGAAATGTCAGACACTTTAGTTTGCGTTTGAATTTTTTTATATTGTTTTTATTTCCTGTCTGAGTGTGTGTAGGTGAGACGGTCATCCTTGTGATCTGGACATGTGAGAAAGACGGAGCCTCTGTCCTGTCAACGCTTTTTGTTTTTCCTTTTTTTTCCACTGTGGTTCAAAAGGGAGACTCTAACGAAGAAATTCCGGGGCTCACATTTCACCTCAAAATTTTAAAGGTTCTTCTATGAAGGGGCTTCATAGAGACAGCAAATAAACAGGGGTGCGTTTCCCGTACAACGACGTAACTCGCTGCTTAACTACCATAGTACGATGCATCATTGAAGAAATCAACTAGCTAGTCACGACTGTTTCCCGAAACCTTACTGATGCGAATTGGTCGTTCAACCACGTTGGTTAATGATGTCACGCAGGAGGTGGAGTAATAACTTCTTTTAATGAATCTGTTTGAGGTCAAATTAATGCTAGATGTTTTGCTATAAATTACGCACATGACATCTGAGGACTATTTCTCAATTTTTCTCAGTTATTTTGCTTTATTTCCAGATTCAATCATCGTCTCGTTCTTATGTAGTAGAGCACGTTCGCACATGCGCACTCTCCAAAACAACGCTTTAAATCTCTTGACAAACTAAAAGATGTAAATTACATTTGTATGTATTCTAAATAAAAGACACAGGTTGTACTGAATGTCAGCTTGCTTATTTTGCACATGACAAGGATTTATTAAGTCCACATGTCATGCAAACAAGAAACTATGCTTGTAACCACAGCTCGAGGGCTGTCGTTCCAACCACACAACTTTGCGATGCTGTTTGCGAATGTTTGTTGGAACTATGTTTTCGGGAAACACAGACTCGTTGAACTATATAACGACGGAACTTGCGACCATAGTTGGCTAATGATGCTTTTGGGAAACACACCCCAGAGCGTTACGGACAGACTGTGTAGACAGGTGCTGCAACAATGTCAAATATGTGTAAAATAATGTGTTTTTTGAACATTCAAGCATGAACCCAAAATCAAGACCTCTTTAAGTGCCTTTAAGATTTATTTATTTTTAAATATTTATTATGATGACAACCTATCCCCTTATCATCCTGTCTGAACATCTTCTTTTTCAGCATCAACCAAGTTTATTCACAACAAAAATAGTTGTATGATGGAAAAACTAAATAACCAAATAATAAAAAAAAAGCTGTTGTTTTAATTTTGAGGTGAAAACCTTGACATTTCTTGTGAGATTCACACACTAAATATATTTTTTTATTTTTAAACACATACTTAAACCAACAGAGAAAGAGAAATAATTGATTGGAAGAAAGAGGTTAAGTGGTTAAAGAAGATCCATAACCCAAATGCTGTAGGTTTAAACCATAGAAGAGAAAAACCCCAAAAGGTAGAAATGTATGATTGAAAGAAAAAGTTTACTTCATACTATACTGTTAATCTGCTATATCAAAGACATGAAATTGGCATATAATAAAATGTGAGGAGAGACATTTGGATTTCCTCAATTTGATTTATTGACCTTTTTTTGGACAGTGTCATAATCTGTAACTTTTTAACTTGATAATGTGTGCCAAATATGCAAGGATACACAAACGCTTAGTATTTATCAAATTTTTCCATTTTGCAATATCATACTGACCTGGAAGGAAACCGTATTGCTCAGATGTTGATCTTTCATATTTCAGGAGAATTAATGTGGGTTTGACCAAGTATCAACATTGACTTAAATTTGTCTTAAATTCCTTAGGAGAAATAAAATCGGTTGTTCAGTCAAACAAAAAACAAAACAAAATAAAAATCAATCAATTGTTGACATACAGTGAGTGAAACTACCGTTCAAAAGCTTGGGGTCAGTAAGATTTTTAAATGATTCGGAAACAAGTCTTTAATGCTCGCCAAGACTCTATTTTTATTTGATCAAAACTACAGTAAAACACTAATGTTGTGAAATACTGCTACAATGTTTTCTATTGAGATTCGGTTGAGACTTTGAATAAAAGTCTCCATTTGCTCTACTTTTAATCTCACTGGTGTCGTGTTGATTTTCTTTTGTATGCCGAAGCTTAACAGTGGATTCGACTGTCTTAAACTGACAATTATTACCATTGTTTCTCCTTCCCTCCATCCCAGTCTGGCTCTCTTTTCCTCTGGCTTCCTCCTGTTGTTCTGCTGTCTTTCCTCCCTCCCAAACATTCCTGCATTCTTTCTTTTTCCTGCCTCAAAGCCCACTGTCTACTTCAGCTGGTTTTCCTCAACGTGTGAGGTGTTTTTGTGTGTTTCGTGCAGGATGAGGTCGGCATACTCGCCGTTAAACCTCATTGGCTGGTACTCTTTGGGTAATACTGATGCTTGCCTCATCAACACTATAAATATTCATTAATATTGCTTTTAAGAGGCTGATTAAATTACATTTAAGAGATGCTTCTGACAGCCAGCCAATCATTCGAGCTTGACTCCTTTGGCATGGTGGGTGTTACTGTCGATGAATCCATCCATCACTGAAGGAAGACAGACGGACTGGGAGATAGACAGACGTATAGACTAGACAAATAGACTGCATACTCCAAGCTCAGACAGACAGATGGATCCCAAAGGAAAAAGTGTGTCCAAAACAGCTGCGATGTTACACATAAAAACACGTAGCTCGTGGCCAATTAAACTGGGTTTTCCCTGCCTCATAGCAACCCTTTGCAGTGTGGATAAACAGATCTACACGTCTGCTCCTCATGATTGATAAGAGCAGTGTGTGTGTGTGTTTATATACGTTTATGTTAGTGGATGTGCTTTTCTCCACCCTACAGTGATACTGATACAGGGAAATCACTGATAATCCCGAGCGAAGTTGTTAATGACGCTTTATCAGTCTGACTTTGTCCCTTTCTATCTGTTGTGAAACAGGGTCGGCACTTCATAAACACATTCGCATGTGGATGTTTTGCCATTTTTGGCCCTGAGAATTGTCGAGTTGTTTATGTGGGATGAATTGTATGGCACAAAATGCAGTTAAAAAGTATTTTGAACACAGAAAGACAAAAGACAAGTGCATTGTGTCAATGTAAATGTGCATTTTCTAAGATTTATATAGCAAATAAATGATGTTCTTTATATAGCAAATAAATGATGAATGGGGTGGTGTGGCGCAATGGATAAGACACATGCCTTTGGTGTGAGAGACCCGGGTTCGAATCCACTGTGCGACACCAATGTGTCCCTGAGCAAGACACTTAACTCCTAGTTGCTCCAGAGGCGTGCGACCTCTGACATATATAGCAATTGTAAGTCGCTTTGGATAAAAGCGTCAGCTAAATGAATAAATGTAAATGTAAATGTTCTTTCTGTTCATCAAAGAATCCTGAAAAAAAATGTTTAGCATTAACAATAATAATAATCATAATTCATAATAATCAGAAATGTTTCTGAATAAATCAGCATATTAGAATGATTTCTGAAGGATCATGTGACACTGTAATGATGCTGAAAATTCAGCTTTGATCGCAGGAATAAATTACATTTTACAATATATTCAAATAGAAAGCAGTTATTTTAAATAGTAATATTTGTTCACATTGTTATTGATTTTACTGTATTTTTGATCAAAAAAAGGCAGTCTTGGGGGGAATAAGAGATTTTTTTTTTTTCAAAAACATAAATTAGTGTAAAATAATTGAAATGCACACAGCCTGTCATGAAATGCATTTTGTTTATTCAAATGTAATGAAATCATTAGATAGTGCAGTTCGTATCACATAATTCATTTTGTCTACAAACTTAGTCAGCTTACACTTGGCACCTAATATGTTTCACCCATAAATTACCATAAAGCCATTCTTTTAAGTGAGCAATTCAGTCCTTGTTTTTTCTATACACTGAAGTTTCACTCTTGTTGCAGTGAGATGTGACTTCTTTAGAGGGTTTTTTATACCTGTTAATACTAAATATAGTACATGTGCAAATAGTCTTATAGAGTGGGCCGTAAACAGTTTATATGGGAATATAAACAGTTATATTCACATATAAACATTGATCAGTGAACATACATAGAGTTTTTGTTTAATAGACTTTAAATAGAGGGACAGAAATCTCTCAGATTTCATTAAAAATATCTTAATTCGTGCTCTGAAGGTAAACGAAAGTTTTATGGGTTTGTAACGACATGATGGTATATGGAAGCTTGTTTCCGCCACAGAATCAAAAGTAAAAAAGGTAATTGCGACTTTTTATCTCACAATTCTGACTTTTTTTCTCACAATTGCGAGTTTTCATCTCTTTATCTCAGAATTGCATGATATAAAGTCGCAATTGTGTTTACTTCTCGCAATTGCGACTTTATAACATGCAATTGCGACTTTATATCTCGCAATAATTCTGACTTTATTTCTCAGAATTATTGCGAGATATAAAGTCGCAATTGCATGTTATAAAGTCAGAATTGCGAGATGTAAAGTCGCAATTATCTTTTAAAATGTTTTATTCTGTGGAGAAAACAGGCCTCCATATGATGGTGAGTAATTGATGACAGAATTTTCATGCTTGGGTTGAACTATCACTGAGTGTGTAGCAGCTTCAACTTGCACATGAAACATAAACACCCAGAGGACATGCAGACGTTCTGGGTTTAAGTGTCACAATCAGATGCTCTAAACCAGACATTCCTCTTCCTCTGATGTAACTTCACTGATGATTAAGTAAAAATTACGTCATTCAAGTGTTGAAGCAAGAATTCGCAAAGAAACAAACATTTTATCATCATTTGCTCACCCTAATTTTGTTTCTAACCTGTATGCCTTTTTCTCAGTGGGCTCCAAAACATCCTTTTACCTCAGCTGCCTTAAAGCAAAGTGCACATTTTAATTTTGATATCATCTGTTAAAGAGTTTGCACATTCAGCTGTGTTTTTCTCTTGACGTTTACGAGGATAAGGCAGGCTCAGGCTTGTGTGGACAAATAAAGGAGACCTAATGTTGGTGCTTTTCACACTTTCCCTTTGAAAGTGTGAGAATCAATTAAAGAAGAAAAGAAGGGGTGATGATTTAGGAGCCTCATTAGATTTTGTGGTCACGCGTATGCACATGAAAACAGTCATTTACAGACCGCTGTGCAGACGCTCAATGTCATCTCATGTCTTCCTTCATATGATGTATCTTCAATAAAATATAATTGGCCCTAAGTGGCATGTAAAAGCAACACAAGCTTTGATTGGTAGCTTCGGTCAGTCTCTTCCTGTCTAAAGCGATTATTGACCAGAATAAGCTGTAAACTAGACCAAATTCTTGGACTGTCTTGTATATCGCCCCAAAACATCGCTAGAGCTTCACTACCATTCAAAAGTTTGGGGTCGGAAACATTTCAAGAAACATTTCTTATGAATTTTTTATCCGAAAGTTCAAAAGCACAGCATTTTCTTGAAGTAGAAATAGCATTATAAATGTCTTTACTGTCATTTTTGATCAATTTAATGCATTAATTAAAGTATAAAACTATAAAAAAAAAAAAACCTTTGAATGCTAGTGTATTTTGCTGCATTGGCGGTACGTCATCAAACAAAACGTCTTCTCTCACACCCAGCAGCTGATCAGCCGCTGATTCATTGACTGCAGTGAACGTCACTCACTCTATCAGTTTGTGGTTTTTGGATGTGAACTTTGAAGACTTTACTCACTCAGGCTTTTCCCAGAAGACTACGCTCTACTACATCATACATAGTGTCTTCAACATCCACATTGACACATCTCGTGTTCTTCAGTGTATCCCACTGCCCTCTAATCTCCTTCTAAACTCCTCAAAACTTATGTTTTCACTCAGTAACTTTTCCTCCTCCCACACATTTGTAGACAGGTTCAGACGAAACCCCTGTTCCCTTTCATGTTGCTGTCTACCTCTCCAGTTTTTAATTCCTTCCCCTGCTCAAAACACCAGCTTATGTTGGTCCAGACTGGTTTTTGCACATTAGTGCCAGTATATCTGGTGGACCCAGCTGTAAATATAGTCATCCAGCATGATCTTTTTGACCCTGGTGCTCTTGCTGGTTAAAATAACCTTGTGGGAACACCAGCATCCAAAACACAAGGATGCTGTCTATGATATCCCACAATCCTGTGTGTGCATTTCAAACAGTTGGTTGAACAGAATAAAAATGGCTTTTTCCTCAACGTATGGCTTGGAAATAAGCATTGGTTATTAAATATGTGCTTGCTTATCTCCAAGACTGTGGAGGTTTTATGCATACAGTAGATCCAATCTTTTGACCTTATTAATTTTTTTTTTTGTCCCTCCTGTTTACTTTCACAAGACATGACTCGTATTCGATGTCTGTGTTTACGTCAGTCTCCCTCCCTAACTAGAATGATCCAATCGCTACACATGTTTAGACATAGGTCAGATGTCCAGATATTGGATATGTACAAATATTGTGGTAAGTGATGCATTTAATTCAGGATCAAAAGAAAGAAGTTGACCCCAAACTTTTGAACCAGTAGTTTGTTTCTGGAGAATTGAACCTCTGACCTTGTCGTTGCTAGCGCCACTAGTTAAACTACAAGAGCTTTCTTTCCTCCTCCAACCTTGCAGTCTTCTCAAACACTTCCCACCCACTCCTTTCTCAAATTCAAGACCAATCTCACCACCGCTCATCACCGGCCACCTTCTCAGTCCCTTTCCCCTCCCTTTACCTCAAGACTTCTCCTCTGATCTTTCCTCCATCTGACATCATACTCCGTGACATCATACTTTGAGCTTAACCATCCTGGTTCGTTTAATAGCCACTCACAGCGCTGTTTTAACCACTTTACGTCGCTGAAATAGCCGCGGTTCAGTTCTCCAGGGAGCCGTCATCATCATCTCCCTCTGAAAGCGTAAGTCTCGTAACGCCGCGGGGTTGTGAATGGCTTTGAGTGCCGGGGAATCCCCGCAGCCAGACAACTGATGAGTGCTCTCGTGGAGGAACGTTTTAAATAAACATCCTTTACACTCAGTAAACTTCTAAAACCAAGTGCTTGTGACTGAAGACCACCTACCAGATGCTCCATTATTTGCTCTCAAGACTGGAATATGAGCTTCAATGCCTCTAATTATTGCATTACTGTTTCCTCTGAAGTACAATGCATGCAATTACTTTTATATTCACAAATATGAACTCAAAGGAACTTATTTTGACAACTGCTTGATGTTCCTACATGCTTTGTTTGCTTTAGTTCAGCATCTAAAACTAACTTTTTGCCACACCTGCCAATGGCTGGTGACTTTACCGGCCATAAATATGTTTTACCAGCCACAAAATACATATTAATCCTTAAAGTTAAAAGAGTTGTTCAGCCTAGAGCAGTGAGTGGATTTCTGTCCGCGCTTTTCGGATGTTTGCGCACAGAAATGTGCGTGTAACAAATTTCGAGTTCCCTTTCGCATCTTCTTGTGCTTGAATTGGCAAGGCTTAAACTTTCATGACGATGAAAGTCACTGGCCCATCAACTGTCCCAAGCATCTTTCATGTTTGTTCACGTCCATGTTCTCACAATATTGCATTGATAGAATTCATAAAAATGTTACCAGCCAACTGGGAATTGACACCGTTTCATTTACTCACTTTTGGTGCTTGACGAGTGTTAATTTTAGGCCCTGCCTTAGTTGGATTATTAGTGGTGTTTGCTAATGCCACTATCAGTAATACATGGGTTTGGGGTTTGTTCAATTTTTTGGCATGTAATTCAAAGTGGTATTGTTCAACTAAAATTAAATCTATAACTATTAAAAATCATATTTGAAATAAAGCCGAAATAAAATAAAGTATAAATGCTAGATGAAAAACTAACTTTTATTTGAAAAATTACTAAATTTGATAGAAGTACAGATGTTACATCATAGAAGTATAAAAGTACTATTAAATTACTAAAACTGAAATAAAAGTTAACAAAACTACAAAAATATACTATAACAAAACTAATAAAGTGACTAAGCACCACAAAATGATTAAAAATGAAAATAAAAAAATGCTAATTCAAAATATTAATGAATACTATCATAGTTTATAAATAATACTAAACAACACTAGTTAGTAACTCATCCCACACTTCTTGTGTTACAGACATGAACGATTCCTCAAGGCATGAGGCTTGTTGAGGAGATGTCAAGTATATTTACTCAGCAAGTAAACATGGCATAAATACAACTATAGAGGCATTGACAACACAACAGCAGCACAAGCGAATAAACACTGCTTACAGCCGGCAGCAGTAACGGGAAAGGTGTATTGTGGGAGTCAGGGGTCATGTGTAGTGACTGACACTCCAGAAGCTGCCGAAAAAAGACAAAGAATGGAAGTGCATTATCAGGGTCATAAACTTGTAACACTAACGACACTCTTTGCCTTCAAACAGGCACGGTTGTTTCTTATTCGAGGGTGTGTGCCCCGGGAAGAGCACATATTGAGCATTTACTGTTTGTTGTCTTGTGTAAAGTTTTGTAAAACGTGTGTTTCTGTGGAGATGGTGAAAAGAAGCCATATGACGTGAGGTGAAGCGTGTGATACAGTAGCGTTGACATGGCCGTGCTGTTTGATCTCTGTGACTACAGCATGTACTCGACACTTGTTATTCCAGCTGTAAAGATAACACTGATATTACTATTGAACTGAATTCAGAGTATTGTATTTGTGTTTTTGAATTACCAATAATTGAATGATAGAATAATCTAATGTATCTCTTTTTCCCCCCCAGTGACATATTTGATGCCATGTTCCCGGTCACTCACATCGCAGGGGAAACGGTAATCCAGCAAGGTACAGTATATATAGAAACACCTGTAGTTTATCACACACTATATTAGTAAGGACATCATTTTGGACTTCTGTTGTTTTTATATCAGGTTATTTTCTATCACCTAACCGGAACCCTAGCCCTAAACATAACCCTCATAAAAACCTATACAAAACCTGTGCAAAAAAGGCTTTTGAACTAGTGATGTCAGGGTCACCTAGGTTTCACATTTTTGAATTGTGAGGACATTTTGGACCTTATAGTCAAACCTGTACACACACACACACAAACATGCACACACACACACAGAAAACATCCAAGGGTCTGAAGGATGACTTAAATTTATATTATTATTTTATATATTTAATTAAAATATATATATATATACCGGTATATATTTTTTATTATTATATTTTTAAATAAATATAATTAAATTAAAATATTTTATGTATTAAATAATATAACTTTAAATGAAATGCTATAAAAAAAAAACATTCAATCAAAATGTAAATTATGTAATTCTCCCCTCAATATCTTTTTTAATGTAATTTCACTTTTCTTTTCTTTTTTAATATATTTTTTTAACATAACACTTTTTTCATTTCTGGAATCACAAAATGAATTGTCAGTTAATATATCAACACTCAGAGTTTCCCATTAATAAAAACTGTGGAAACCAAGCAACTTTGCCATAGTTACAGCAGGAATACTAGTGGAAATAGTTTACCTTATAGTGGTTGGATTTTAAATATTGTGTTGGACATTGGCAGGCCTTCAAAGGAATTAAAGCTAATAAATAAATAAAGCTAAGTTAAACATTTTTTTAATTTTTATCCTCTAAATGGAGGATAATGTATGGTTAAAGTTAGGTAATGATAACATCTGGAGAATCATTTTACTACAGTCTAAATGGTCCTATTATGATACACTATTGTTCTTAATATTGTAGTATTTTGGAACATAACGGGACATGAAACCGAGCTTGCGTAGCTAAAGGTGTCTGTGGTCATGTACTTGTGTACCTGTGTATTTGATTCTATTTAATGTTACATTACTTGTATGTACTTGCAGTGCATATACAGTGCATGCAGTGCAAACCTAAGGAAATCATTATCAAAAGAGCAAATGCATTGCAGATTGTTTTAGTTAGAAGGAGCGGTGGGTGATGAGCGTTTTTTTTTTCTATAGTCAAACAATGAGCTCTTTTTGGTTTCATGTGGAGTTCATAAAGCAATTGAGATTGCACTCTCTGTGCAATGCAATTCTTGAAACCGAGTTTCAAAGCATTTATCTAACATGGACAGATTGCCCATAAAAGTAGATCTAGGAATGTACAAAGTTTGTGTGTGTGTGTGTGTGTAGAAGTGTGCATGTGTGTGTTTTTGTTCTTTGTCAAATATTTGACTGCACTCTGTGACTCAAGGATCTGTTGGCCAAAAAACAGAAACTTCAGAGCAGAGGTGATAAAAGACAGGAAGACAGGAACAATACTAAGAAAAATGAGCTGAATGGGTTGAAAGAGAGAGAGACGGCAAGTAAGAGAGGGAGAGGGCACTAGCGATCGGTGAGTGTGTTAAGATAAATTGCTTGTGTGATTTACGAGCGCTTAGTGTGTTCGGTGTTAATTAGCCCCGTGAACCCGCGTGAACTCGGCAGCGCACGGATCACGGACTCTTTTAACTCTTCGGCTCACACAAACACACACACACACACACACACTTGCTACCAGGATCCCAAACACCAACTTCAACACACACTTAAACCTCAAAGACCCTCTGAACCTAAAGAAATGCTTTATGTATGGCCTTTAACTTGGAAATGTTGATCAGAGCCTGTGGCTTCTGGCACGCCCAACCGTCCATTAAACTCTCAAATGGGGTGTAGAAGATGAAGCCTGGGAATCATTTAGATGACACTGTCCTGGGAGGTGGTGACGTTTTTAAAGTGGTGTACCATCTTTTATCTTTGATATGCACGGATGTGTTCTTGGGAAATTGGGAGTTGGAAAGGGATGGAATCTGGGAAAGAGACAAAATTATTTATCTTTTCCTCCTTTCCATCCTGAATTTAAAGGTCCCATGAAATTGAAATGGGAGTTTTGTGGGTTTTAGTCCATTTTTGTTATCTGTGGGGACTCTTAAAAGGTTGCAGAATTAACTTTTAGCTCATATACTAATGGATTTAAAATAGTGAGCATAAGAGACTTCTTTCAGAAACATTGAAAAATCTTACCGACGCCAAAGTATTGAATGATAGAGTATGTTCAGTTTTTTATGTAGATTTTCACTACTGAGCAAAAAAAAAAAAAAAAAAAAAAAACAGGAGGGAAAAAGGTTTATGTACTGTATCTGTAGTCTTTTCCCTGAAGTTGGTTGATTGGAATAAACTCACGACTTTCTCATTTCTTTCTCAGGTGATGAAGGAGACAACTTCTATGTGATTGATCAAGGAGAAGTTGATGTGAGTTCAGTATTTCATACCTGTTTCTACAGTCAAACTCATACATGTACTTATCATACTAGCTTATCAGGATATACGCATGAAACTGACTTCACTGAAGTGCCCCTATAATGCTTTTTCTGATTCTACCTTTCATGCGGTGTATAATACAGCTGTTTGTGAGTGTGAAAGGTCTGCAAAGTTTTAAAGATCAAAGTGCACGATAAATGGACTTATTGTTTCCCAAAAGAAAGAACAGATTCTGAACTGCCTGAAACGAGTTGTCAGTAATTCCAGTCTCACTTCCTGCTCGAGCCCACCTATGGTCCATATTGGCTGCCTTGCGAACAACGTCTACTTTGACCCTCAAACACTGTAGTTGTAGCTGAGACCTAGAAGAGTTTTTGTCGACATGTCGAGAAGACGCTGTTTTCTGTGCTGCGAAGGTAAATTCACTTTGATGCACTTCCAGGATGAGAATCTGGGCGTGAATTGATACGTTAAAACTGACGCCATCGTTACTTTTACGTATCACTGTATGTCAAGTGCTGAGGAAGATCCAGAGCTGAAATTCATATTACGGTAATGGCCGTTTTGTTTTCAGACACGTGCTGTAAGCAGTAGACCAATCACAACAGACTGGGCCATCTGACCAATCAGAGCAGAGTAGACTCTCGGAAAGGAGGGGTTTAGGGGTCAATCATTTATCCAACCGTTTCAGACACTGTGAGAAAAGAGGTTATGCTGGAATGTATATTATGTGAAAATTAAAGTGTTTTTTGACGTTGGATCCATGTAGACATAGTATAGGAGACCTCCAACAGAAAATTAGGAACCTTTAAAATATCATAATAGCGACACTTTAAGGCCCGCCACAGCAGTGAGCAGATACTCTGGGATTGATTAATCTACATCTGCAATATTATTTATCAGTATAACACATGTCATGGGGTGAATCACCACAAAAAAAATCTCATCATTATTATTTTTTCAAATTATATATTTATACATATTGATATTTTTGTATTTTATGCTAATTCATAAATATAAAAAATAATTATATTTAAAATAAAAATCAGTACAGTAATGAAAGTTTGAAATGGGAATGTGCATAAATGTGCCAATTTACTCTTATGTGCAAGATTTAAAATGATGGTTTCTTCCCCTATTGACTTTGCATTGAAATGTAACCTGGGAATGTAACCCCGTGATGTTCACACAATTAGGATATGAAAATTTCTGAAACATCTTATCATATAGACCTACATATTATAGTAGTATGTATGATAAAAAAAATATTAATGTTACCCACTGGCCTCTTTTAACACTAAAGAAAACTGGAACACTGACTGCCATTGTCTTGCCTTCCCAAAGATGGCATGGATAAAGTTCAAGAGAAGTGATGTGTCATTATCTCCACAGAGAATCCATTTCCCTGTTTTGTTTTAAAGAAGCTTTAAAGTAGATTTTCTTTGAAGCATATGATTTATTGAGAATTTGCTTTTATCACCCTGGGAATCTATAGTATTTTCCTTCCCCCATTCTTGGTTTATCAGTAAATATGATTGTTTATTTAAAAGGGACCTTTTCCACACTTTTCTAGCATTTTATTTTTTCCCTAGAGTCCATTTATTATGTCAGTTGTGGCTTCTTGAAGTCATAGATTAGTTTTTATGAGCATTTTCCACGCTCTCTTTGACTCTTAGAATTTTTCTACTATATGTAAATGATCTCTTTACATGTGAACAGACTAACAACCGCCATGCCAAGTTGTTGAATAGTGAATAGTAAACATGAATGAATATGAATAGAAACTATCATTTTTTTTGCGAAAGAAGTCTTTTATGCTCACCAAAACTGCATTTATGTAATCAAAAATACAGTAATATTGTGACAAATTATTACGATGTAAAATAACTGATTTCTACATGAATATATTTTAAAATGTAATTTATTCCTGTGATCAAAGCAGAATTGTCAGCATCATTACTCCAGTCTTCAGTGTCACATGATCCTTCAGAAATCATACATTGTGATACATTTTTCTTCAGGATTCTTTGATAAATAGACATTTTGAAAAGAACAGCATTTAACTGAAAAGGAATTTGTTTTAACCTTAACCATTCTTTATAATGTATTTACTGTCACTTTTGATCAATTTAATGCAACCTTGCTGGATAAAAGTATTTCTTTGAGGAAAGAAAAGTCTTACTGATCCTGATAAAAGTGAGAAGTCATATGGTTGTGACTTAACATTAACATTTTTTAATATGCCCATTTTGAATGGTCAACCTGTTTTTTTTTAAATAGTAAGAAAAACCCTGTTTTTCCTACCCAGACTGAATCTGAACACTGTATCTTAATATTCTTCATGTTATTACCAGTCTTGTTTGTCTCGAGACTCTTCTCCTTGTGTATGTGCTTAGTGATCGGCTGTGTGAAATATCAGTGCTAATATTTCTCCTCTGCTCTGGATGAGCTCAGAGGGCGCGTTGAGTCAGCACTGGGTCACTGCCACATCAGATTGAGTCGTATCGAGCTCTTGGGTCAGAGCCAGAGCGCAGAGAGCCCGAGCACACAGCCACGCTCGCTCAATCCACTGTACGCCACACTAGTGCTGACAAATGCATGCAAAGTACATGTACATGTTTACAGACGGTCTTCTCATGAGCACGTTCGACTCCATAATCCTCCCAGACATATACACAAACGCGCTGGAATGTCAAGATGCGTCTTGAATGCGACGTGATGTCTCTCATTAGCAGAAAGGATAAATCTCCTGTGACTTTGGAGCGCTTAGTACTGCATGCTAATCGAGAGTGTGTTCAAATTTGGAATTCATTAACGCTCGCTTAAAAAAAGATAAAAAAAGCACTTTCAGTCACTTAAAGTCATATTTCTAGGACTGCCCCCTAATAGTCAACCAAACTTTATTCAATGAGAAGAGGCTTGGCCAACAAAATTACCAGAAAAACAAACTCCTCAGGAATCGGCAGTCCGTGGAGTCATGCAGACCATGACGGGCAGATGGTTAACATGGCTTTCCCATGTGGTAATTATGTCGAGCAAGAAATCCAAATGAATTATTGACCTCAAACAGTAATTATCATTTGAAACATGTGAGTAGTAGCCTAATGTTAGGCACTTTACATGGCCACTCGCTTTAAGGTTAACATAGATAAATGAGCTATTATTAGCCACATATCCAAATGTTCATGTGGAGTGTGGAAGCTAAATTACTACAGCGCTTGCTGCATGATGAACGTAACATGCATTTCTCCCTATAGGTGCATCTATACTGTGGAGATGACGAGTCAGCGTCGTCAACTTCATCTTTGCAGCCGATACTAACTCAGAAAACAGTAGTATAGTAATAAATAAAAATGTTCAGACCGTCTTCTTTCTTTTTTTTCCCGACACAATTATAATCATAACTTTTGCCGGTATGCTGTGCAAGCTTTTTAAATGTATATTTTAAAGCCCCCCCCCCCCCCCCCCCCCCGTTTATATTAAAATAATTGAATTAATATCATAAACTTGCGACTAGTCAAATAATGGCTTAAATGAACAACTACCAGTCGACTAGAAAAGTCTTTGGTTGCGGCAGCCTTAAATGTTTGGCATTATTTTTGTCTGTTGTTCCAATAAAATGACTGAAATATAGAAGATTAGGTTATTGCAAAGAAGTTCTCACCTTAAGTGACATGTTGGCCATCTCTGAGGAGGCTTTGACCCAAACCTGCTCGAGTGGCCGGTCTGGAGAGCAGAGATACCTGTGGAATGTGTCTTAGATGGCTGGCAGAACGCCTGGCCCGAGCAGGACCAGCGTTTATTTCTGCCCCGTGTGTTAGCGCTTTTTTTTATTATCTCCCCTCATAAAATCAACAAGTGGATTGTGTGTCCACAGGTGAAACCCAATCAGTCTCTGTGGAAAGTGAGAAAGAGGCTCTTTGTGCTCTTCTATGCGTGTGGCTGTTGAAAACCACACGCTGACACACAGATTCAGTGAGATATTCTCTTCGGTAGCATCTTACCGTTATGCCAAAATGAAAGACAAAACAGGGGAAAGAGTCTCAAGGTGTTATCTAATTCCTCGTAAGACACCCTAGAGGATCCAAGGTTGGGAAGATAGAAGGTGCGAGCTGTGTGTTATCAGATCACCTGCTTCACTGTGAATGCCCTTGACTAGCATTAGTATGAAACGAGAGTTCAGTCAGTCCTTTCAGATAACATGAAATTGAAACAGTTCCTTTCTACTTTTTGTTTAAATGTCCCTTTTTTTGTGTATAGGTCATCAATGCATATTCTAAAACAAGTGTTTGTTTTTATCATCTTAATCAAAGTGCAATTGGTGAATTTCACAGATAAGAATGACACAGAGATATGAAAGTGTTTCTAACATATTCTAGGTATTTTCTAACATATAATCTAACATATTTTTGGCGGAAGCAAGTTGGAGCAGTATATACTCTTGCGGGAGCAGTACTGATAAAAAACAATCCCTTAGAATACATCCATTATAATGCAAATTAGATTTTATTTTACATTCCAGTAATGAAAATTTTGGGGAACTTAACTGTCGTGACAATCATAATATTCCTAAAAGTGGCCCCAAATGTTCTAATTTATTATGGAAGTTAATGCTTTAGTCTTCAATTAACCATACAAGTTATTCATATTCATGTGTATGATAAACAGAAATATGTAATGATCTTTCTCCTTCTGTTCGCAGGTGTATGTAAACGGTGAATGGGTGACCAGTATCGGAGAGGGTGGTAGTTTTGGAGAATTGGCTCTGATATATGGAACTCCTCGAGCTGCTACTGTGAAAGCCAAGACTGACCTGAAGCTGTGGGGCATAGACCGAGACAGCTACCGACGCATCCTTATGGTAGAAACACACTCACACACTCAGAATTTTCATTTTAGGCTGAACTGTCCCTTTAAAGGGGTGATGAACTGAGAAATCAAATTTTCATTGAGCTTTTGACTTATAAGAGGTCATCATACTATAAGAATATCCTGTAAGTTTCAGAACTGATCAATGGTATCAAACAACGCCTCCGCAGAAGAAGATCAACGCCATCTTCAACACTGTCTGTTTAGCCCCACCCACCGATTCGCACACTACATGAAACTCATTATAATATGCAAAACTGTTATCCAATCATAGCAGTGGGCGTTTACTTCCAAGTCTTCAATGTGGCATGCCCATAAAAAGCGTTTCAGGAGCTAGGCTCAAAACCAGGGTAGAAAAAAGCCTATTACTTTTTCATTTTGATGTTTTTGAATGTAAAAACGTCATAAGCTGACCTCGGACAACAATTAAAATTTTTTAAAAAGCCAGTTCATGACCCCTTTAAATGACGAGCCAATTGGATGCCATGACTTTCCAGATTGAAACTCTTGACCATTGTGCTGTTGGCGTTCTCAAAACTAAACCAAACTTTCCACCCTTTGATATTCTTGAACTAAATACTTTCTGTCTCACTAAACAGTGTAATCTACATCAAGTGCTCCATCTGTAGCAGTGTTTGTGTTTGTAGAGTGTGTGTATTTGTCTGTGTGTGTGTGTTGTGGGAATGAATAAATGAATATTTCTAATGCCCTGCAAGCCTCCGTGGAAACTGTTCTCAACAGAGCCTGACAAGGGACCAATTTAGATTTTTCTGTCAGGCCATCGTTTCGCTTTTCTTTCTCTTTAGTGTCTTCCTCACTTTCTTATGCAAACACGCACTCACCATGCAGACTTACTCTTAACAACACACACACCGAGTTCTGTGAGAGGAGAGACAGACTGTCAAGATTTCAGCTATGCTGAGCTGCTCTTAATTAAACCAGTAAAAGATTTTGTGTGTGTGTGTGTGTGTGGCTGTAGTCAATTAGAGCTAAGTCAGAAATTATAAATCTGTTTATAAAATTGTCATATTTTACGGTGTGTTTGATAATGTGTGTGAGAGAACCTGTGAAATGACCTACACCCATGTTGGTTTTGAAACAGTTTAAAAACAGCCGATGATCAGTGCCGATGATATCCTGTCAATCAAAATGGTGCGGTAAAAAATGACCGACTGCAACTCACACTGTGTGTGAAGAAAATCTCTCGTGTTGAGTTAGTTAGGGCAAGTTCATGCAACAATAATGCATTAACAGCTAAAAACAGCTACATAAAAGCAGGCTCTGTTTGACCCAATGAATCACCCGTAGTTCAAGCCAGGGTTGCCAGATCTGCAGTTTTCCCTATACTTCCCTATACGCGTCTCTCATCCAATAATCGCAAATAGCTTTGTGCTTTGTTAATTCTAAAAAGAAACAAAGTGTCATCTTTCAAATTCTGTCAATTTTATCAGGAAATTCAAACAATAAATGGCTTTTTGACGCTCTTAAATGTGACAGATCGCTGTAGCTCCTCAGTTCAAGCAGGAGCGCGAGTCTTTTCTGCCACTTTAATACAAATTATATCTAGAAAAACTAGCATGAATATCTGAAGGTAAGTTGAAAGATACAGTACAACTTACCGAAATCGGTATCATGTCTCATGTAATCACTCAATCAGTGTTTCAACCGTGGAAAGATGTCAATAAAACAGCTTGTGAACAATATCACTTAATGTTGCATTTACCTCAGGAAAGTCATCCGTTTGTTAGTTAGCTTTAAAAAAAACTAGAGAGGAGCTTATTTACTGTTAATTATATATGTTTGAATGAATTTGCCATAAAGACAAGTGCTTAGGAAAACCAAACTATCGGTATCAGCATCGGCCGATATCATTCCGAATAATCGTCTATCGGTATCGGGTGAGAAAATTAATATCGGTGCATCTCTAATTTGATTTTTATTATGTATGTATTTATTTATTATCATTTGTATTATTATTATTATTATTATTATTATTATTAGCTATTTTATCCCTAATTCTCCAATTAAATGATTTTAAAGGCTTTTTATTAAAATTATGTTTGAATATATATATATATATATATATATATATATATATATATATATATATATATATATATATATATATATATAATTTTTGTATTTTTAAAATCTTTTATTTTTATTATGTATTATTATTATTATTATTATTATTATCTTACTTAATTTTTTTTCATCCCTAATTCTCCAATTAAATAATACCAAAATATAATAGTAAATTATTAAATATATTGCCCAGACTTATTTGCAAGCTAAACACTGAATTTGGTCAGTTATTTAAGTAGACATTTACATTTACATAAATATGCACTAGTCTAGAATGCAGCTTTAGTTCACTTTTCTATGGATAATATTTCTTGTGTGCTCAAGTAAAAGGATCTCCACAGACACTTATTTAAGATACACAGAGTCTGTCTTTAGAAAATGTATACTGTTTATTTGGGATATGTGGGTGAACTAATCCATTAAGCTTGACCAACACTTGCCGGAACGCTGTAGATCACGTTGTCATGCCTCACTTTAGTGTCTGCAGGCCATCTTAGATGTTCTTCTGATGTTTTTGTATCTTCTTCTCAAACACCAGGGGTGGAGAGGTCACTGACCTCGTAAAAGAGAAGATCTTCACGGCCAGTCAGTGGCTGGAAGTTTGCATTACGTTGTCTCAAAATATGAAGGTGGTTTAGTTAATAACTCAGAGACTTCAGTCTCCATTTCTCCTCCATTTAATCTCATTCCGGTCTAGGAGAAACAATAGAGACAAAAAAGAAGATCATTTGTGATTTTTCTTAACCATGGGACCGTCTCCACTTAATGTGTTTCTGTGTGTTTTATCTGAGTATTAGAGAGAGACAGAGCTGAAAAAGACAACACTAGGAACAAAAGAGAAGGAAGCCAAAACTTTGCTTTAATCTGTATGTTTATAGTTCTTCTTCAGCAGCGTGTTTGAGGAAAGTCCCCCGGCTTTGTTCTCAGCGCTGTGTTTCTTATTCTTGTTCCGTAGAGACTGATTAGAGGGCAGGAGATTCTGTTACCTGATGTCCTCAATATGTCTTCTAACTGCTGCTTCAATGTTTTTTTAGGGAAGCACGTTGAGGAAGAGGAAGATGTATGAAGAGTTCCTTAGTAAGGTGTCTATACTTGGTAAGTACAGTAATGAGAACTTTGTAATGAGAATGATTTTTATCTGTCATATCAATCTTGCATAAATTGTTTGATTAAATTCGAACCCCTTGTTTATTAAACGTGAGAAAACCAGGATTTTGTAAATCGTCCATGAAACCAATCTTACATTGCATTAAATGCAGAGTAAATTAGTGTAATGTTGGTTGTTTGCAAAAGTTTTCAGTAACAACTTTACAATAAGGTCTCATTTGTAAATTGACGTGTCCATGTGAACAACTCAATGCAATTTTTTATGGGTTTATGATCTAAGAACTTCAAGTACGCATGAAAATACATTTTCAAATTATAACCACAGAGAGTTTTATAGTCAAGTGACAGAGGAGAGCATTTTTAATTTCCGCACGTTAAAAAATTAATACGGAGAAAAATTCGGATCGCTGCGTTTTTCGCATTGGTATCAAGCATTTTGAGAGGTGTTTCGACAATCCGGAGCCACCGAATGACGATTACGAAAAAACGCATACGAAACTTCGGACTCAGTGTGCAAGGATCTTAACACTATTTTAAGGTGACATGGTTACACATTACTATATGTACATACTATATTATTAACAATAAATTATGCATAATTACAAGTAACTAACCCTAAATGTAACTCTATAGTAAGTACATGTAGTTAATTAATATTACTCAGTACTTATTTGAGTAATTTACAATGTAACTACGTCACCTTAAAATAAAGTATAACCCCACAGAGAATTAATCTCTGGTTCATTAGAAAAAACAGTGTGTGCTTTAAATTGAATAACTCTGATCTGAAGAACCTGTAAATGAGCTCAAGTGCTTTTTCTTGATCTCCAAATATCCAAATAGCAACTCCAAAATGTGGAGTCCAAAAATGGTTCTTTAGAAGCTGAAGGTTCTATGCAGAATTTGAAGAACCTTCTATTTCTGAAGAGCCCTTATTTCTAAGAGTGTAGCTTTGATTGACAGACACCACTGCCAGATTCTACCCGGACTTGCATTCCAGCGGTTTTGTTTGGTGAGAGAGAGACAAAGAGGAGCGAGAAAGAGGAACATTAAGATGGTCAGTTCTGCAGTGACCCCTCGTCCTTCAGCACCCTGAGGTCACTCGTCGCTCTAAATGGGGTTATTAAATGGCTGAACAAACACACTCCTCCTCTCGGTTTCCTCTATTTTTCTTTCTCTCTGTGTTCTCCGTTTCACAGCCCTGTCACGGCCTGTCTTCAAACACCCAGCTCTCTCGCTCTTCAAACCTCTTTTCTTCGCTCGTCTTCTCGCCTTTGAGGGGGGCATGTTTTTGTTTGCGCAAGATTCTTTTGAGATTGCGGTGAAATCCGTACTGTTTTGTGAAGTCTTGGCACGTTTTACCATGGTTTGTTAGGTCCTGACACTTGTGAGGTCTTGCGCAAAAAACTGCTTCAAAAAATAAGAGTCATATTTTAACATTCTCTCGTTGCGCCACGTTACGTGATCAGAATATCATAGCAACTTTGTGATGTACTTTTGACTTTGACTAGTAAGTAGTCACCTTCAGTGTGCTAACAGCCATTCATAATATGCAATAATTAGCAAATATTTATTTTTATTGTCATAATGGTGTTTTTAAATTAAACAATTATATATATATATATATATATGTTTTAGTAAAAATGTGTGTATGCAATTTTGCTGTTTATTGTCATATTAATGCATATAAATAAACATTTAAAAATATATATATTTTATATAAATATATTTAATATTAAATTAGATAAGAAAATAGAAAATATGCTGTCTTGTCCTAATAAAAAAAAATTTGCAATAATAAGCAAATATTTATTTTTAATGTCATAATGGTGCTTTTAAATGAAATATATTCACACGCACACACACACATATATATTATAAAATGAAAACCTTTGTCTTCATTAAAACAAACAGATAATAGTGTGGAAAACATACCTTGATTATTCATTTGAAAAGGATTTTTTATGTGTGATTCCTCTGATTAAAAAAAAATATATATATATATATGTATATATATATATATATATATATATATATATATATATATATTCAATATCACTAAAAGCCTACATTTTCTAGTGCTTTATCGGAAAGACTTAGTTATGATTTTTTCTATGCTATGTTACAATATCCTAAAAGAGTGAGGTGCTAATATAGACACACACAGACACACTGTTTTTTCCTTAGTTGAAGCATGCGGTGTTGATTTTTCCCTCACTGACGGCTCATGTTACGACTGAAGCAGGTGGACGTCTGCCCGGGCGTGAGGATGTCTTAGCCAGCCTGATAAAGTGACCATTAGTCTGGGGCATGCAGACAGGCTGGCCCCAACACACAAACACACACCTAAGCCACACACACATCGTCTCCTTTTAACTATTTAAATATTAACACTACTATTATGACGGTCTAATCTGAGAATGATCGTCTGCTACTGTCCAGCGTTGGGATGATGGGAAATGCATTCTGATGGGATAATGGGAAATGAAGAATGACAGAGTGAGGAAACAGCAAAGGGCAGAGGCGTTGGTTATTATTTGCAGCTGGAGGATGGATCAGCGCTGCTGAAGTCCGGAGGGTTTTAGTGTGGTCGTGTTCGTGTGTGGTACGACCGTGTGATGGATGCTGGAAGGTGGGAAGTGTTTCTGGAATGTGGTGGGTATTGAATGATGGGTTCGGCGGTTTCTTTTCTCACGGCCACGGCTTCAATAGTCCACGAGCAACAGAAGCTCTTCTAGGTCAAGATCCAGTCTTCGCATTCTGCAGGAAGTTCGTGATAAGCCTTGGTGTCTTTCTGATTAGTCAGTTTATTTATAAAAGCATTAGTCTGAGCCTCTGATTGACACATCCACGGGTCACTCACAGACCACCGGATTCTCATCGCACACACAAAATAGCACGGCTTTCTCAAAATTGTCTCTAAAAATATCAGTCTAGGCTGCTTGTTACTTTTGGATGGATCAAAATTGAACTATAACTTCTGTGCCTTTCGTTTCAAAGCATTGGCGCTTTGTTGCACCATGACGTTATCGCAGTATCATTTATTCTGATTTATAACATCTAGGGGTGTAACGATTCAATTGCAGATACTGCCTTTGTATATGTATATCAATCTTTAAACGGATTGAAATGTTAATTGTTTGTTTTGGTTAAGAATCGGTTTAATGAATCGTGATTGGGTAAAGTATCATTCAATATTTTAAAATATATAAACATTAAATTACTTACGTGTGTAGTAATGTAGGTGTACCGTGGCATCATTCATGCCCTCGAATGCACACAAACCATTGATAAAGCTGCCAACTTATTGCATGTACACTACTTCTGAAATAAAACTCTTTTATTGCATGAAAAACTCACCGTTGTTTTCTATTAGATAAAATACTGCCATTTTATGGGTATTATTGTTTATTTGGGTGAAATGAAAACATTTAAGGAGACTTTATTTGAACATGAGACCTTGAGGAAACTGAATCAGGTAATATTTTGATATTTGGATTTGTTTAGTGACTGGAAATAATGGGGAATTTTAAAATTATTTTTTCCAGACAAAGAAAACTCATGGAAATAAATAAAAACTAAAAAAATAAATATTTTATTGGCACATTGCACTCTTTATGTTCCAAGTAGCCTGTGTGTATTTAATGAGTTTACTTTCAAGTTCGCTTGGTGCAATGAACAATCTTAAAGTCCCCCTGTGGTGAAAATCAAGGTTTTAATGTTGTTTATATGTCTATGTGGTGTTTTTAATATGCTTTAAGACAAACCATGTGTAAAAGTCAGCACCATTGCTGAGTATTTTCTCCTTAAAACTGCAGTGAACCAAAGTCTCAAAAACACGGTTTGAAATCGCTGGTGTCACAAACTACCTTGTAACCAATCAGGTCAACGGGTGGATCTCTGAGCTGGTGTGAGTGAGTGGAGGCGGGGCTAATTAGCATATTCATAGAACTCCGTATACTAAATGAGGCAAGGGTGTAGTTATTTTAAGGCATGAATTTTTTTTTTCAAGGATAGAAATGTTACAAATAAAATGTTTGACTACAGGGGGACTTTAAGTAGTTTGTCTTTTTCTTGGTTGTTTTTTTTTTGTTTTGTTTTTTTAAACCCAAGACACATCAGTAGATGCATTTACATCATCCTATGAATAAACTTTAAAAAAAAAAATACAGTTGAATCATTAATCCAAAACAAATCTCATTCTGAATCAGATCGAATTGAAATGTTTTGAATTAGCAAAAATCTTTCCTGAATCAAATTGAAATCCTATAAATCGTAATTTGAATCAATTCACTGTCCACCCAAAGATTCACACCCCTAATAACATTAAAGTCCAAGGGTTGAACTTGAAGTGAAGTTGGTCAGGTCCACTTAGATCCAGATTAACATCAAACTTGTTGTGTCTTGCAGAATCCCTTGATAAGTGGGAGAGGTTGACTGTGGCCGATGCCCTGGAGCCTGTGCAGTCTGAAGATGGAGAGAAGATCGTAGTGCAGGGAGAACCGGGAGATGATTTCTTCATTATAACAGAGGTGTGTGTGCAAATGACCATCTGCATGTTTGTTCACAACAGCTAGTGAAGAACAATCCTACTTTTGAGGTTGCCAAAATAACAGTCGTTTTAGCACCAGTTCCTCCAGGTTGACCAGAGGAGAACGGCTCTCCTTGGTTCCTCCCGAGGTTGCTTCAGGCGTTTTGGCCTGACACTTTCAAAAGGTTTCTTATGCACTAAACTAAATCAATATTTTAACTTTTACTGCAATGCAATCCAGTGTGGGCGTCTGTTGACCGAAGAGAGTTTTAGACCATCCTGTTGGATTCCCAGTACTTTTGTAAATCTAATTTGTGATATTCTCGCTTGATTTCATACTGATCTGACTTTTTCCACACTCTCAAAACCGATCAAACTGCACTTTCTCTTGTGTGTAAGCACCCTAAAGTTGTTTTCAGACGATCCTCAATGTGGCTTGATGAAGAATGGACATGTATTGAATGAGGATCAGTTTATATTGGTTGTGTGTGTGCACACACATCTAGTCCTGCTAGATTTCTCTATCCTTTCTTGCGTTAGCTGATACTCTTGCTTTGTGCTGTCAACACCACCAAACACATTTACAGTTCTGAAACCCCTGGTGGTGCTGATTCAGCATTCTTCTCCTCCTCTGCCAGATCTTTGAACAATATTTTGATTAACTCCACATTTATGAAGATGTTGTGAAGTCTGGAGGGGGTTCTTTTACCGTCTGTGTCTGTTCTCAAATTTTCAGCGCCTCTCTTTTCTTCATTTTCATTTTCTCCTCCATGAAGGTTGCAGTACTAATATAATCAGGCTGTTGAGTGAAGTAGTGCTCTATTGATGCTGTGCTCTCCACGCATCCACCTGATTATTGCCTTATTATTGCTTATGATTGGGGTTAGGAATTTAAACCAACCCTTAACACTATTAAACTTTGGTGCGCAACTTATTCTGTACCGTTGGTGCTATTGACATGAATGATTCCTCAAATCATAAAGCATGTTGAGGATACACAGTATATGGCTTTACTGTATTGATTTATGCCTGGAAGACAAAAATCCCATTTTAATTGATTTTTGGCTGGCCTGCTCATAATTTTGATGAAATATTCCTGATGTTGAGGAGCCAAATCACACAGGTGAAGCTTTGCATTACTGTCTGTTAGATTTATTGTAGATTTGAGATTGGTGATGCTCAGGTAATGTAACAAGTATGTGCGTTTGGAAAAGACTCTTGTAAGAATTGTTCCTTTGGGAAATGTTATAAATCAGAGATTGATGAGCCATGTAAAGTACACACATGTGTTGCTGAAAGGTTAGTTCTTCATTTCTGAACAATGGAAGGAGATGTGCGCCAGTATTGAGTCTGTGTGAATGCGACTGACTGAGTGTAGGAAACCTGCTGCTGTGTCCGTGTGTGTGTGTGTGTGTGGCTTCAGACAGACCGAAGCACTCACAAATGTAGTTTCCAAAAGAAAGGTCAAAGCTGGATTTTCAGCATCATTACTCCTGTCTTATGTGTTGATCCTAGTGCAAATCATTCTAATATGCTGACTTGATGCTCACTGAACATTTCTTATTAGTATCAATGTTGAAAACAGTTGTGCTGCTTAATATTTTTGGGGAAATTGTGAAGCATTTTATCATAGAAAGTTCAAAAGACCCGATTTTTTTAATGGAAATCTTTTGTAATATTATGAATGTCTTTACTCTCACTTTTGATCAATTTATTGTGTCCTTTTGAGTTCTATTTTAGTTTTTTATTCTCCTCTATTCTATTCACTCTTCACAATTCCATTTTTATTCCATTCCTTTCTTTTCAGTTCTATTGTTTTCTTCTTTTCTATTTTGTATTCTATTCTATTCTAATCTATTTTGTGTTCTGTTTTGTTCTAACCAATTGTATGTTCTATTCTGTTTACTCTGTTCTGTTCCATTCTATTCTGTTCTAAATTTATAGTATGTTTTCTATTCTGTTTACTCAGAACAGAGAACAGAATGGAACAGAACACAGTAAACCGAATAGAACACATATAATAGATTAGAACAGAACAGAAAATTTGCTCTGTGCTTTTTTGTTTTATTTTGCTCATCCTTACCCCAGTTTGCATTTCCATCAACTTCTGTTCATCTGGGTTAGAGTATAGCAGGGCAGAGAGACAGATACAAATAAATGAAGAGGACTTTAGCATGAGACATGGGTCTGTCTCGCTGCTTGTTTGTCTCTCTCTCTCTCTCTTCCTCCCGTCTCTGCCTGATTCCCAGCACGGGGTGGCCAGCGGTTCAGTGATGGAATGTAGGCTGCAGACTTTCACACAGGGTCAGGCCCAGACTCCAGACCTGAGCGAGGGAACCAGAGGGACGGCTTTACGGACACAGGCTTGGGAAGGAAGGAAGAGCTGTGTGTGTGTCATTGTCCATGTTCCATACTTCTTGCTTTTAGCTTCTTCTTTGTCTTGACAGATACTGTTAGGGTTAGGGTTCTTCAATTTACACAAAAAAACATTTAGTCTCTCATGTTAACATACTCTGCCCCTGTGGATGGGATAGTGTTATTTTAGTGTCATTTAGACACTATTGTAGTTTTTTTTTTTTATGTGTACAAATGTTGTTTTAATTTTTATTTCAGTTTTAGGTTTCAAAACCATCTTGCCAAAGGACTGCAGTTGAAAATTAGCCAGCTGGCTAACACTGGCGTATTTACAGAAATGTTGATAATGTGTGTTGAAAGAAAGAAAGAAAGAAAGAAGTTATTTTAGGGACAACAAGTGATGAAATTAAAATGAAAATAAGAAATGTAGGCTTGGCAGATAGTTCAAATGAAATAAGTTTGTATTTGATATTTTATTTCAGTTAATGTTTATTTTAAATAGGTTTTTTATGGTTTTGGTTTTATTTAACTATAATAACCCTGGTTTGAGACACATTTGTTGTTTGTTAGATTGAGTCACAGATCAACTATGATTTGATGCGTCACACATTAACTGATTTCGCATGTATAACGTTCCATCATCTTAATTTGGGCCGTGCTAAATGTGATGATTCGTGGTGTGGTTTATTACCCGTACAGCTGCTGTCAGGCTGTCTTAATCGTGTGAGAGCAGACGACCAATTAGACAACTCTGCTAAATTGTTTGCATTTGGGTGTTTGTGTTTTATATTATCTCTGCCTCAATTTGTTTGTGTTAAATAGGTTTTCCCACAGATGTTGATACAATGTGTTGCCCATTGTGAGACTTTTAATTTGATAGTAATGCAAAACCAACAGCTCCAGGGCATCCCCATGATGTCATACCTCCGGAGAGCACGTCCCAAGCCAAGATCCTGCAAATACCAAAACGCTGATCCACTAGGGTCACACCGAAACATTCAAAGCTTAAAACTTGGCCAAAGAGCTTTTTTAAAGAAAAAGTGAAATCTGTCATTATATACCACATAATTATAGGCACATTCAAATCAGTATGAGATGAAAACCATCCCTGACATATTAAAAATGCAATGTTCTGACTTGTTTCTACATTTTCTCATAGGGTTAGCTCTTTTGCACATTGAAGTCATTCATAAGTATATCGATGAAGAGCTTTTACAGCATTTAACAGAGCGCTACAGACTTTCCATAATTAATGAAACCTATATATATATATATATATATATCAAGCCCGTGACTGTTCTAGTAATTTTTCTGTATACATAATATGACATGCCCTTATATCACCATTTTGTGATTAGAATTTTTTTTAAAAATTCGCTTTTGTTCATCTTTGCTAATTAAAAGTATTCATTTCTTTATGAAAAATCTTACTGACCCCAAAATTTTGAATGGTACAGTATATGAAATTTTTATTTATCATTGACACTTTTTGACTTCATCTGCTATTTTAGATGCAGCTTGTCACAGTATATTTTGGCATTACCTTTTTCACAAACTATCCTAATCAATAATTTGTAACTTACTTAAGATTAAAAAGTGTTAGTGTGGTATGTGTGATAGAGCGTGAGAAAATAAAAGGTTAACGATAGTTATGCCTACTTTATCCCATGAAATGGTATAAAAATATGCATATCTAACTATGCACACATCAATGCAGGAGAAGTGGAGGAGAAAATGCGTCAGTATTTATGCATCAAGGCAAATTAGATGGTTTGGTATTCCTAAAAGAGACTGAGAGGTGGAGAGCCGCCCGCCCAGACGCCAGCTCCAGACTTTACTGAACGTGAGTAAACAGCAAGTCAACAACACTGGTATCTCAGTTAACCCAAACTCTTAGATTTTCAATTGGGCTTGATGCCTTCAGGTGAAAATGGTAGCCTGTATGCATGAGTTACCTTAGCTATATGCTTGACTGAACAGGAATGTTTGTATTCTAGATGTTGAATGAGATATTGGCAGCTTGTCTGATTATTCATATTGGCAGCCAACAACGCAGTCCCACAGCTGTGGAGCTCTGTAACATAATGCCTTTCCATCAGCAGATGTTCGAACAGTACTTTGAAGAGGCATGCATCCTGAGATTGAAGGAGACATTCAGTACTGTAGAAGGCAGTAGGGTGTTTGGAGATCTTTGAGGTAGTCTTATAGGCAATATCACTTTATCACTTTGTAAGTTAGAAGTAAAATGGCATATAGTCTAGTCTAGTCTGTTGCAGATTTTTGCTGTCTGAATACTTATATTTTCTTAAGAATATGTGACTAGTGCTAAACCATGCAAAGTTACTGTAAGCATATGGGTGGTTTCCAGGGGTGGTTTTAGTACTTTATGTGGTTGCTAAGGTGTTGCTATGCAATTTCTAAATTGTTCTAAGTGGTTTTAGCACCTTGTTATGTGATTGCTAGAATGTTATGGGTAGTTGCTAGGTGTTGCTATGCAATTCCCATGTGTTTCAAGTTGTTTTTGCACCTTAAAGGAGAACTTGGTAACTTTTTTAACTTAATTAAACTGTCTAGAATTCATTTGGATGGTTAAACAACCTGTTCTGGTGATATTGGTGACTTTCCCCGCTCCCCCCAGCGTTCCCAGGCGGAAAACCAACCTTGCAACTTGGGGACTACCGTCCCGGCAAGATAGAAATTGGAAGTCTCGTGAGAAGCGAGAACGAGAACGAGCGCGAAACACGAATTGCTTTACGGCAATTCGACATAAACACACACGCATGTATGATGTATTAACAGATTACCCACCTCGGTAGACATAGCTCCACACGATACAGTTGGCTTGCTCCGATCATAACAAACGCACATGAGCAGCGGTAGAGAGGGGGAGGAGGCTGCCGCAAGTGAGTTTTTTACGACCGTGTTGTGAAATATACGCCCCCCCCACAGCTGTAGGGGGAGCTCGTGGGGAAAACATGCGACAACAAAAGGAAAAATCAGCGAAAAAGTGACTAGAGTTCGCTAGAGTTGCCGAGTTCTCCTTTAAGTAGTTGCTACTTGCTAGAATTTTATGTGTGGTTTCTAGGGTGTTGCTATGCAATTCCTAAAGTGCTCTGAGTGGTTTTAGCACATTATGTGGTTGCTAAGGTGTTGCTATGCAATTTCTGAAGTGTTCTATGTGGTTGCTAGATTGCTACGGGTTGTTGTTAGGTGCTGCTATGCAATTTCAGGTGTTTCAAGTGGATTTTGCACCTTAACTAGTTGCTAGAATGTTATGTGTGGTTTCTATGGTGTTGCTATGCAATTCCTAAAGTGGTCTGAATGGTTTACACTGTTATGTGGTTGCTAGAACATTATGGGTGGTTGCTATGTTGTTGCTATGCCGTTCAATGTTGTAAGTGGTTTTAGCACTGTTAAGGGGTTTCTAGAGTGTTGTTATGCAGGTTCTAAAGTGTTTTAAGTGTTTTTAACCCTGTGTTATGTGATTGCTGGAGGGTAATGGGTGGTTGCTAGGTTGTTGCTATGCAGTTGCTGTAGTGTGTTTGATATATGATTTTAGCACCTTGCTATGTATTTGCTAGAGACTTGTGGGTGGTTGCTAGGGTGTTGCTATGCAATTTTAAGTTGTTCTAATTAATTTTAGCACCTTGTTATGCAGTTGGAAATGGTGTTGATGTGCAATATCTAAGTTGTTTATAGTGGTTTTAGCACCCTGATGTGTTTGCTAGAGTGTTATGGGTGGTTTGCTAGGGTGTTGCTATGCAGTATCTAAGTAGTTTTAGCAACTTCTACAGTATGTTGTTGCTAAAGTGTTTTGGGTGGTTGTTCGGCTGTTGTAATGCAATGTATACGTTCTAAGTTTAAAAAGTCAAAGATAACACATATTAACACCTAAATAAATCTTTAGTTGCAGCAAACATTACAAAAGAAGCTTTTAGTCTTGTTGATGCATAATTGTTTTTCGTCAGTGTAGCAGTGGAAGTTAACGCAGTGTTTACAATGATACTAGTATTAACTCCAGTACACAACTTTGATGGACACTATCCTTGACCCTTGATTTTCATACTTGACCTGTGATTTTCAAGTCTTCTACCAGGATGTTAAGGTCAATGGGGTCAACTGTGTGTTGAAAGCTCCAAAGAGATCCAGTAGTGCTACATGTGAGATACAGCCATGGGCGGTGGACAGTGATATGGTATTGACTACTTCGACAAGTGCTGTGGATTAGAACTGGTTCAAATCATATGTCAGAGTCCACTGGCAGTTTGAGTGAAGACAACAACTCCTTTGAGAGCAAACAGGTCAGGTCTGGCATCCCTCAAGGGTTGGGCCTCTTCTCACTGTATGTGGTCTCTCTTAGTAACAGCTTGTTGATTTATTTTTTATTAGATGTTTATGGAATAGCTTTAATAGCTAGTGCTGCTATCTAAGATATGGTTGTAACTGGACTGTTACATCAGCAGTATTGGTAGAACTACTTTCTCTCACCTATGCAATGTCATTTAATCATAAAGTTTCTCAGTTATGTTTAAAAAGTAGTCCATATTTTTTGCTTTTGATACAAATTGATGCCGTTCTAGTGCAAAGCCCTTAGTGACCCAGCAAAAGAGCCTGTAGATGACCTTCTAACCTGCTTCCAACCCCCACATTTGCTCAAAAGATTCTAGTTTACTTACAGTCTGGAGAGTAATGAAAGAGGGTATTGTAGTTAAAATTGTGTTTATTGTTATAAAGTTTTTTACACTAATTAAATTGTAATATTTCTTATATTTAAATAGGCCTATCTTAATATTTACATTTAAGCATTTGGCAGACGCTTTTATCCAAAGCGACTTACATTGCATTTCAAGGTACATATTTAGAGTGCATATTTGTATATACACAATATTTATATATACATCTATAATAATATTTCATAAAATAATTGTATCATTATTGCTAAATAATTTAACTATTATTTTAAAATTATTTTAGCCCAATTGTTTAATTTCCCTTTTATATTACAGATTTGTTTGTTTCATTTTTTTAATTTAACATTTACATCACTTTATTCTAATTATTGTTTTTCATGCTTTCTTTTGCATTTTTACATACTTTTTGTAATGTATAACACCTATTAGTCTTTTCAAGTCACTGTAAAGTGACTATGAATAGAGAGAAGCCCTGTCCTGTCAGCCTTCCTCGTTTTACTGTTGTATTGTGGGTAGTGTTTGTCCTTGATGTGACAAATGTGACAGACCGTTTGCCTGTCTCCTTGTTTATCTTTCTAAATGAGTTTTTGCATTGCAGTGTGGGGCGCCGCATGCAGTGTAACTCTATGATTGTTGAAAAATCTCAACACTGACAGGCCCAGGTGTGCTTGCATGTGTCAAGTCTATGACGTACTTGTGTGTGTTGCGAGCATGCAGAGTTGTCTAAACCCTGTACACCTGCAGGCATATAAAGCACTAATCCTTTTGACACGTCTCAAACTCGGCGACACCATGAGCTAGGCTTTTCTCCCTCCCTCTGCTCCTCTTTTTGTACTTTTCCTCCTCATTAAACCTGTGTCTCTCCTTCTCTTCCCAGGGTACAGCATCTGTTCTGCAGCGCAGGTCTGATAATGAGGAATATGTCGAAGTGGGCCGCCTGGGTCCATCTGACTACTTCGGTGAGTGTTGGAAGGATCGCAGAGCCTGCAGCGTTGTGCCAGAGACTTGTAAATAACAGAACAGAAGTGCCTGAGCCAGACAGGAAGAGTAGCTTTCCTAACAGGTGGCAGTTCGTCATGTGCAGAGCTTGCAGAATGTAGATCTGTGTGCTTGTTTACTGTCAGTGCGGTTTACACTGCTGCACCACAGGCACACTGATCTTTAGATTGTCTCTCTACGTGGTGAATATAGTCATATTTACATTATATAAAGAGCTACTTCTCTTTGTTTTATAACCGTTTAAGTTAAACGGGTTGTGTTTATGTTATTAGCACGCAGCAAAGGCACTGAATTTTTAACAGATGACTGCTTAAATATGAGACATTTCTGCACAGCTAATGTCACCAAAAAAAAAAAAGGTAAAAATAGTGATTGTTTTAAACAGGTTTTCTGAACAATCCCACATCTGCCATTGGTTGGTCAGTGAGATAGTCCCGCCCCTAACTTTTGCCATTGGATGAGTCAATATTGCAGTGTTGGGCTGCTCAAACCTACAAAAGGCTTCATTATTTATTGGTCTTTGCATTGTAAAGTGGATTAGGATACAGTATTTTAAGATTTAAAAAAAAAAATAAAGTATGCTTAAATGTCTTAAAAGTATTTAATGTTGTTGATTATATAACTATTATTATTATTTATTGATTGATAAATTATTTATTTATTGAATTTATTTTGTAGAATATAAAATGTAAAACAACTGAAATCAAGTCTTTTTCAAACGTTTACTAGAATAATGTATTATTGTATCACAATTTTAGATTTTTTATTTAAAGGGGTCATAATCTACACATATATCTACTGTACTTATAGTTCAATGTTCTTACACAAACAGTCATTATTTAGCTTTTTATGACCATTTCCTCTCTCTCTCTATCTGATCCTTAGAATTAAACTGACTGTTTTTGTCACTGTACCTTTAAGACTTCTATACTGTAAATAAACTTTTGTTGTGATCGGTGTCTAACCTCAGTGTGGCGGCATAGTTCACACATTTGTTTATTAGGAAGGGTCAGGTTGCTAAGTACTGAATAGGTGTTGATGATTATGTAAATGTAAGCGGTACCAAAACAGACCCCTGTGGGACACCAGACCTGATGTCGAAATACATATCTGAATTATTTTGACAACCTAGTATCAATTAATTGCCTGGTTGCCCTGTGATGTTTTGAGTTTTGAGTGTCAGAGTATATAAATCAATTTCCATAATATGTCAGTTTTAAATCAAGTCATTAAGCTAACGTGTGTGTGTTTGTTTTATTTGTGCAGGTGAGATAGCCCTGCTGCTGAACAGACCCCGTGCAGCCACAGTCGTGGCCAGGGGTCCGCTCAAGTGTGTGAAGCTGGACCGGCCACGTTTTGAGCGTGTCCTCGGGCCCTGCTCTGAGATCCTCAAGAGGAACATTCAGAGATATAACAGCTTCATTTCTCTCACTGTCTAACCCGACCGTCTGACACACGTCTAGAGGTTACAGACCTCCGTCAGCTTACTCGGGTGCCTGGTTGCATAAATTAGTGTGTGTGGTACTTCATCGGTTTTGCTTAAATCGTTAGCTTAACTATTGTTGAGTTGCTCTGATGTGGCAACTAATAAAAAACAACTTCTTTTATGCAGCCAAGCATTCAGTTTTTACTTCTTTTTTTTTGTTGTTGCAAGAAGCACAAGTGCTCCACCTTTTCTGCTTTTTTCCTTTTTTCCTTTGTTATTTTCTTTTTCTTACGTGCACTTTGAATTGACCTATGCTGTCACAAAGCTTTATTTCACCAGATTAGGAGAGGGAACGAGGTGCCCAATCAGACTGATGTGAAACATCTTGATGTGGCATGTGTAACTGTCCTACAATATGTGATGCATGCAGACCAGAGATGCATTTTGTACACTTGCCATTCAGCACTGAAGAGGAAGGTAACATTACAGATGGCACAAGTATATGAATATGTTTACATAGAGGAAAGAGTGTTTTTTAAGCTTTTAGCTGTGTGTTTAGCGTGCCGTGTTTAACCCCGCATGGGTCATTTTGCATTCTTGTTTCGAGAGCTCTGACCCTCTGACGAAATCTGTTTATTTGCGTTTTTTGCTGTTCTATAGTGATTTTATTTTCTTGGCTTTTCCAACCACCCTTCGTTCTGCTGCTGGAATTAATGGGAAGGGGTTTGTTACATTTTAAGACACAAGTTTTAATATAGAACAAGCTATAAAAGGGGTTTTCATGGGAGTCTTGCTCAAGTCTTAATGTGTTGAATCTGTATGCTGTTTCTTTTCTTTTCTTTTTTCCTTCAAAATGCTATTGTATTACACACAAATGCACATTCACACACATGCTCTTACATCCTGAGGCCATGACATTTTTGGGTGAATCTCACAAGACCTGTCAAGAACATGTCCAGGTCGTATTTCACCCCCCTAAATAAACTTATACACATGCAGATATATTTATATATCATATAGGCTTCATATATATGATGCTTATTTTAGGCTGATTTATAATAAAAAAATGCATAAAATATATTTTTACTGCAAAACAGTAAATTAAAAATATGAACTTGAGAATAATTAAAATTCATATCAATACATTTATGGGAAAGAAATTGGAATTAGACTTGTTTGTTGTATAGTATTGAGAACATGGGGAGAAATGTATGCAATTGTCATGAAAATAATCTAAACAACAAAATTGTCAAAAAATGTGTCTTAAAAATAGGTTTAAAAATGATGAAAAATTATAATTAAATGTTGGAGTGAAGTGTGACATGTTTGTGTGCGATTCACCAGTTTACTATGATTTACTAATGGATATGTTCTGAAAACGATCAGAAATGCTCAAGTTGGTTCCTAATATCTGCCTACAACAGCATTTTGGCCATCGTGTGTGTTCAAAATATTTCCCCGTATAATTCAACCGATGCTCCAAAATGCTTTAGGTTTAGAGACAGCCATTGTTCGTTTGTAGTGACTTAAGGAAAAGGTGGGGTTTTTTGCAGTATACCGTAGTTTATGAATGAGTTGGAGTTTATTTGAATGAATTTGGAAGGAGCGATTGTTGGTTGCATGCTTTGTTTCTCGGTTTTTACAGAATAAAACACACACAAAACTTTTACACACATTCTGTGACTCTAATCTTCAGGCCAATAAAGAAAAGCTTCTGAACACCATTAAATGTCTCGTCGCTTTTTAATGCATCTGTTTGTCTCTTGGAATCCTCCTTTGATGTTTTGTAGATCACCTTATCATTCTTCCTGTCGGTTTGACTCTCGTTCACCCCGGATCTCTTTTACTCCCACTGCCAGTCAGATGTCAGCTTGTGTTGTCAGAGGAAGGGGAGGCCAGCGAGATTAAACTAGAGCTTTTGGCTTTGACACATTCCATCTGATCTTAACTACACTAAATCAACTGGGGAATGTACTCAAGCCTGCCACTCAACCTCTTTAAATACACACACAAAAACACTTGATTACAGAAGCTTTATTCTGAATCGACAACCTTTATTTTAGGACCTCTATTTTTCTTTATATCATTACTAATTCTCTATGTTTACAAGTGTTTTCTCTCTTTCTCTGTTTTTTTTTTTTTTTTTTTTTTTTTTTTTTTTTACATGTTTCAGAGGTATTCATTTTCTAGTTTTTTATTTTCTGTTTTTATTAAGGAGATTTTTATTTTCCTGACCAATTGTTTTGCATCTTTTAAGGGCTTTTATTATTTTGCTTTTATTATTTTTTATATATTATGATTTTACAAATGAAACTTTTTGAAAGGTATTACTTTTCATTATACTTTCCAACAATCTGTTTTTAATAATTATGCTTTTTAATTACACTATTGCATATTTTAAGTGTTAATGTTGGTTTTACTAACTTTCTTTTCTTTTCTTCATTTTCTATGAAGCTTTTTAAATGTAACTTTACTAATACGCCTTTGTTAATTCTTTGCATGGTTTAAACTTTTTAATTTATTTTGCCTGCAATGTTCCTTTAATTTTTTTTTTTTTTTTTGCATCGCTATCTAATATTCTCCTATTTTCTTGTGTTTTTTACAGTCAGTTTATTTGGATCAGATTTGCAACCGGAGTCTCAGTAGATTTCATTACCACCGGCCCGCCTTTACCGCTCCACCCAGTCATGAATCATTTAACAGATTTGCCCCCTACCATTACTGTGAGAACACTTTGATAATCAAGCTAAAATGTATCAGTTTATGTGCTAACTTGTCGTCTTTGTGGCTCTAGCTAATCCTTGTCTAACCGTAGTATCGCAGCATGAACATCCACGTTACAGTTTAATCCTGACCCGCTCAGGTCATGGGCTGTGACGTGTGCTGCCGGCTCTAATGAGAAGACAAGAATGAAAGGATCAGAGTCGAAGGAAAGGAGGTGCAGAGGTCAATCAGGAGAGCACCAGATCAGGTCAGGAGATCAAAATCTGTCTGAATAATGGAATTCCACAAAGATTCAAAGGAGTTAATGGGACAGGAAATAAAGCCACGATCTGATTACAGTTCAAACAGTGTTCCGCCTTTTGGAATTTTTTTAAATTCAGACGGAACTTTAAGCTTCAAATTCATGTTCACCATAATTACAGATTAAGATTCTAGACTATTAATATGATCATGGGAAGTATGTTGTCCAAAATTCAACAAAATACTAAATTATTTTTGTGAGATAAAGTGAACTGAACTACTTTTTTTTTTTTTTTTCACATACTATATACTATTAATCAGAGAAGAAATACAACCAAATTCCCATAGGGCATTAGACCCTTTGAGGATTCACTTGTATTTCCTGTCTGGTGATGTAATGCCCATTCAAAATTCACCATGTAAAGAAGAAAAACAACCCAACCGCAGTTCAGTCCCAGAGGAACACCGCAAGCAATTGTCCTAATGAGTCATTCACATTTGACCCTTTGAAAACATATTTCCTTTGGCATACTACTCATGCTAATTTTGCAGTGTGCATTGTGCACACAGTATGCATGGCCTACTAAATTTGTGCAGTATATAACCAGGACACAATGAACTACTAAATCCCACTTTTTCATTAGTTCGAGTTTAGTTGGAAATGTTATCATTTCTAATTACTTAGTATGCTACATTGCTGTCACATGACCTGATAATAAGGTTGCATGTTTAATTCAGCAAGTGGCATTCAGTTAGCATAAATAAAAATGGCTATTTTGAATCCAAGTTGTGTTAATGTAAAATACCATAGATTTGACAATTGGTATTCTTTGCACAACATGCATACTGCAAAGTCAGAGTAAGAGCGGTCAAAATGTGAGACGCAGGTCAGCGGAATGAAAAAAAATGCAAGGTCTAGAAAAAACAAGGTCTTTTTTTTTTAAAAGTTGAACTACTTTTAACTTGAGCGCAGCACACGTTTAGAACGTGGTGTTTTGCACGAGACGCTGCAAAAGACGCAAACGCAACAGTCAAACACATCCTTCTAGCGCTTTTACATTGAAAAACAATGGAAGAGTAGCGTAGTGGAATGGAAAAACGAGTTATGTTTGAATGGTCCTTAATTGTTGTATGCTATTACACATCTTCTGAAAGAGTACAGAATCTCCGGATCAAAAAACAGGCGAAGAAACAGAAACAAGCGATAAGCTGCGTCCAAATTCAGAGGCTTCATCTTTCGAAGGCTGATTGCATCAAAGGCAGTCCCAATTCGAAGGCTCCTTCAAATGCGGCCTTGAAATGCATCCTTCGTTGCGCGGGCAATGAAGGAGACAACAGATGGAGCTCGATGGTGTTTTTAGCCCCCAATGGCTCCTTCCAGGCAGCTAACCCTAACCTCAACCTTAAACCTACCCATCCCCTCGCTGCCTGGATGGCGCCGTTGGGGGCTAAAAACACCAAACACCACAGATGGATCCTTCATGTCCTACCTTACTCCAGAATTCATTGCGCAGTGGTGATGACTGAATTAGACTTTTTTTTTTTTTTTTTGCCGGATTACACTTTTAAATGTAAGTATTGGGTTTCAACTAAAGCTGGGTTCACAGTCACACTGTAGAATTTTGACCACGTTTGGGCCATCTAAGATACATTTTGTGAATCTTTGATTGTTAGTTTGATATCTGACAGCCAATTAATGACCATTGTGATCCAAATTTGCCTCCAACGAAATTCTGGCAGTGTCAGAATATTTGAGCCACAGTCCTGTAAGTGTTACATCTCCGACGTCAACCGTCAAATCAAAAACCAATAGGAGCGCCGGACCTGATGACGCAATTAGTGAGAAAACAACAAACCACCACTTGCACGTCGTCTTTTTATTTTCTTCTATCCCACGTGTAAATGCAGCTCACAGTCACCGAACGTGTCACGGATTGATGATGGAAAACTCCGGACGAGTCTTCTTACGTGCGTCCATTTTTCATTTTTCATGTGTTTTAAATGTTTTAACATTAATAACAACTGAGATCCCACAGTGTGACATGGCTTACAGCATTCATCATTCTCGTACAGTCTGACAAGCAACAGCCGTAAAGGACTATTATAAATCGCACAGTGTGCACCCGCCTTTACTCGAATAATCTTATGTATCTTATGACACAATTGTAAAAATAAAAACAAATATATAAAGCGGTTGACATATCTTACCAATATGCAATTTTATTTAGTATCTACTCTTTATATTATGTAAATAAATGCACCAAGGTGAACATATAGACAGGTTTTGAACCCTGATTTGTTTCAGTTGAATATAAAAAGTGCAGTACAAACGCAGCGACAATAACAGTCCATCGTAGGCTTGACCGTTCAATTTAATAACACTCAGTCCAACCTTAGTGGCCTTCGAAGGATGCAGCCTCTGAATTGGGATGCAGCTATAGAAGCATTGCTTATGCACATGCAAGCTAACACGATCGCCAAACATTAAACTGCATATAAATCAAAACTGCCTAACATTACCGAATGAAATGTCGACCCAGGATGAGCTATAGGACTATGAAGCTTTTGGGGTTTTGATGGCCTCGATTTACTCTATCTATGTTTTCATCAAACATGAATCCGATCTGCAATTTTCTCAGCTTTCTGTTCAAAATGTTGCTTTTTTTAATGAAACTTACCCACATTCAAGTGTTGATAAGAACGCATGAAGCTACAATAGAATGTAGAGGCTCTGTTCATTCTTTTGATATATTGTATGTTGAGATATTCATATGACAGTTTTGTGAAAATTATCAAAAATGCTGACGCTGGCTGGCAACTTAAAAAAAAAAACACTGGCGGGAAAAGGGTTGATTTTTATTTATTTATTTATTTATTTGATTGTTGATGTATGCAGTACAGTTTTTACAGTTTACTGCGCAGTATATGCACTAAGCATTGCGCTACTGCTGCATTCCAAACGTAGTCGGCGTTAAGTAGACATGCACTTCAATAGAGCTACTGACACACACACACAAACACTTTAATCTGCTGGAAGGATGGAAGAGTCTCAAGGGTGTCATTAACCAATAACAGGCACTCAGACAGTATTGTGCGGTAACACAAGGATGAGAAATGAACAGTCCATTATTACTTCAGCTAAATGACTCCTGAATTCACTGATCGATGGCTCGCTGTCCTCAATCACATCCGACCCATACTTGAGGTCACAAGATAATTCTGACCCCATGGGGCTTGTGTGATTTGTGGTATGCAGGACGGACTTTCCGTCAGCCGCTGCGTGTGACAGGGCTCATTGAAGCCACTTAGACCAAAACATAAACACACACATTTTATTCCAATTTATTTGTACTCTTGGGAAAAAGAAATACACTTACAGCATACTTTTAAGAAGTAAAATAATATACTTTAAGTGTGAACTAAAAGTAATGTTTTCAGACACTTAACTGCATGTTATTTGCAATTAAACTAAAATGTATTATAGTTTAAATTCATATTAAATTTAACTGGCTGAAATTTAGAGTTTTGTTTTTTACCCACTTGTGCACATCTTTATGTTATTTCATAATTGTCTTTGAAATTTGGTTTACTGCCGAATATACTGACAAGCGTTTATGGTAAACTAAAATATACTTTAATGTCATTAATATTGAAATTGCATGTCATGCATTTAAAAATACACATGTATAGTGATAAAGTTGTAATTTAGTACTTTTAAAATAGATTAACTTTAAATGTAGTATTGAATAACACACTTGAGTTAAAATCATAATTAAGTACATTACATGTGCTTTAGTGGGATAGTCAACGCATCAAAATAAGTGTACTTCGTTTAAGCATGTCAGAAGATAATTCAAATGTAATGAATTAACATGCATTTTAAAGTAGAACTTTTAATTTGACATTATTACAGTGCACTTAAGTGTGTTAAGAAACAAAGTTGACTCTGTAAGTACACTTAAGTGGCCTTTTATTTCATTAATATTATCAGCAAGTACAGTTTTTACATTCACTGCAATTAAGCACACTTCTTTTTCACAAGAGTATAAAATTTGTTTTATAGTGTGATATTCTAAAGAAGTGCTCAGTTTGAAGTTAAAAAAAGGTAACGCTATGTAAAATGCACTGCTAAAAAAAATCTAGATGCTACTTTTAGTTTTGACCTTTGCAGTTGGTGAATGCAATGTAAAGAGATTGTCAGGTTATCTAAACAATGTTCTTTCTTTGAGATGTTTAGCAGAATGTCTGATCTGATCTCTGTACAATAATGGTGAATGGGACTCTCTCTCTCTCTGTCTCTTTCACTCCTCACTGACTCATGAATTCCTCAGCCACTTCTGGGCCTGTCGCTTTATTGCTTTCATATAACTGTAAAGAGCCAAACTCCTCTAATTTTCTTTTAAAAGCTGGCGGCCAGCCTGTGGCTTCCAGAGGAGCTGCTATGCATCGTGGGAGGGGGGGTTTTAACAGCATTTCATGAATGCCTCGATGTGTGTGAACAGTTATTGTGGATCACTTACATCGGGTGTGGCAGACTCTAATATTCTTGTACCACACACACACACATACTCAATTACTACAGCTAAATCAAAAAGAGCCTGAGCTCCCCATTCAGACTGTGAACTCAACAAGAGCCAAGGATGTTTATAAGGGCCTTATAAAGACTTACAGCCATGAAACACCTGTTTGTGATTGTTAGTGTCTGTTTTGGAGTGTTCTGTTTTTATTACCATGTTTATAGTGAGATGAGTGGTTAGTTTTTTCTACAAATTAAGGAATGTGGCTAGTAAATGGGGGGGAAAGTGAGTGCAAGAACATGCAAGTGCCACTGAGGGGGTTACACATTCACTGCAGCACAATTCAAAGTTCACTGCCATATATGCTAGTCTGTGTGTGTATCCCATAGAATATTTTTATTTTGTGCATATGTCTTCTTGAAAATTTTATTTTATTGAAACTATGAGCCACAAAATGAAATGATAAATTAAGTAAAATAATAATGACAATGTCATTATGCATTGATGCTCTTTTTCATATAGACAGAATTAAAGCCGCATCAGAGCCACCTTCAGTACTAGGAACCAAATAGTGATTTTATTTTATTTGCATTGCATTCTATTACCGTGTTTTTTTAAAATAATATATATATATTTGTAATTTTTTTATTGCATTGCAATGATTCGTTTTTTGCATTGCATTTTTTTCATCGCATTGCATTGCATTCTTATTTTATTGCATTGCATTGATTTAATTCCACTGCATTGCACATTTTTGTTTTGTTTTTATATTGATGTTCTGGCATTATTATTTATGCAACAGTCATGCTAATAAAGTTCTATGATGTTGACAATTTGACAACCGAAAGTAAACTGATGAATTGAAATGAAACACTTTCTCCCTCGGGTTTCCCTACAGATTTCTTTTCTGAGTAATCCTTTGTTTTCTCCAACTCCTCACCCCTGGGCATAGTGCTGTCAGGACTGCAGGTTGAGCTCAGATGAAACGCAGAAATCCCACAGGTTTCACCATCGCCTGCTACTTCTCCTCTTCCTCCCTCGCCTCCATCCGTTGTCCTCCCAGACAAATGACCAGAGAGACGAGGTGAAAGCCGAATTTGACATGCCAATTTCCACAATCAAGGGCTTAAGGCTCTAATAGAAATCTGAAGACAGCTTGTAGCACTCCTTCAAGAAGTCATTCAGCTCAATGTAATGGCAGGGAAAAGATTGACCTTCCTTTTCATACTCTGTTGTTTCATAGCTAAATGCATCTCAAACATGTTCGTCCAATCAGAGACATGAAGCTCCGAAATCGTATATTTTGTGGATTGATTTAAAATGGAGGACCCTGACAATGTTTGGCCTCCGGCGGGGCCAAGGTCAGACCACCACGACGCGGTAAGACCCCTGTCTTCCTCTTTTTCCTTTCCCACATTCCACGCTGCTCTCACACGTTAAGAAGTCCAGCATATGATAGGCAGCAGAGCAGCGGCAATTACCCAAGCACACCTCCTCCCCTGAATTCCCCACTTCATCCGCTGTTTTAAAGAGGGAAAATAAAGAGCCACTGTTTTACAACAAATCTGTTCGAGTGCTGCGTGTTCAGACTGGTCCCCGGTTTGTGTGGATGTGAGTTCAGTGACGTTCTGCAGACATTTTTAATACAAAGCAACTTGGTTCTCCTTACCGAGCCTCATCCTATAGGCACAAAGATGAGATCCCAATAAAACTCAAGGTCCTGGGCCACCTCAATGTTTGAATACAGCTATAACTGGAAGTTAAGATCCCAGGAGCTTATAACCATTAGATCCCATCTCCCTGAGTGCATGTGTGTGTGTGATTCGGTTGAGTTGTTTGATGTGATGCTGTGTTTCTTGTGTTCAGGTCCACTGCACTTCTGGATGAAGCTGTGCTCTTCAAAAAAAAAAAAAAAAAAAGAAGAGAAGATTTCCAAGGAACTATATGGGACATGCAGGCTTAGGCATATTGTAAAGCTCAGTGGATATATATCCTTTATGACAATGTTTTCTTTGTGTTTTTGATTTATTAGGTTTTTTTTTTGCTGAGGTAAGTGTCACTATTTTATGTTATTTATTTCAAATGACACCTTGACCTGGGCCTGGAAGACAACAAACCAAAAACATACTATATATGTACATAGTATATTGTATATATATATATATATAGTGCATTTATATATATATATATATATATATATATATATATATATATATATACTATAGATACACGCTCTGCATTTCATTTCATTTAACCATCTGGTGCTCTTCGCGTGTCGGTCAAAAATGACCAAAATAATATTTTTTATTTCAAAGAAATTTAGTGTACTATATTTTATTTCGATAATGTTTTTTATTTAATATTTTGTATTTTTAGGGGATTTAATGGTACTAAATTATATTTACGCTGTAATAATCCATTTATTCCCTTTTTGAGCATAGACCTGAAAATTAAATTTCTTATTTAAACTGTCGTAAATCTAGAGCACACACTTAACTTTGTTTTCTTTTCAAAGACGACACTTGGCAGATTATTGCTGAAGTGAAAAAAGTTTTAAAAAGTGAATTTAAAATAAGTTACAGAATTTTACGTTTATTGTTATGAAAAATTAGCAAAAATACTATTTTCAATTTTTATATGAAATATATATTTTCAAAAACATGTTTTTGAACCTGAAATGAGATTTCAGTAAGATTTTGTTTGGCCGCAGTACCAAAAGTTTTCACTAGATGAAATTCGTCTCCCATTCATTTCCAATGCGGTTATTTTTTTACCTCGAGGAGCACAAGTGTGACTATTTTTTTTTCAGGACCATTTAACCTGTTCGAATCGTGTCCATGATTTTTGTGTGTGTGTGTTCACATCACATATAGCAAGTGCTAAAACCTTTACTAAGTTTCGTACCATTCTGATGAAGAAAAAAATTCTAAACAAATGTAAACATTTTCGGTCAAAAATGACCAAAGAGCACCAGAGTTTCATTGCATTGCGTTTCATTTCATTGCATTAAATGGCCCCTTGTAGAGGAGCTATTTTATCTAAGCAATCAGACCTTGGCCTAGCAGACAATAAAACATGCAAGAAAAAAAAAAGATTTACACTGGAGTGACCCGAGGTGGGTGGGCTCTTTTGACTTCGGCCAGTTAGCAACCACCCAGAAAACCCTGGCACTGAGGTGGTGAGTTTAGCACAGACAGGCACCATTAACATTTTATTCAGAAAATGCAGTCTAGATAGTAATTATTTGTTGCTTATTTTTAAACTGAGGGACCAGCATCCAAAAAAAATCATATTCTAGTAACCACACTGGTTTTTATTTATTTTTTAAAGCAGGGATATTATTGTATCTGCTAAACATAATTTTTATTTATTTTTGAAGCACAATTACAGGACCGAATGAATGCAAGAAGAAGAGAAAAAGTCACTTAGAAACCATGTTGTATAAAAGATGTGAGTGGAGCAAAGTTTGCAGACTCAACTCTAGGGTGTTGTAATAGGTTGTTAGGATTTTGCTATGTGGTTGTCAAGGTGAGATATGACTAGTTTTTATTTCTCCTCAATTCGCCACACAAACAAACCCTTAACCCGAAGTATGAGCAGTAAACAA
>NC_137122.1:29170567-29320861 GCF_949319135.1 Squalius cephalus
CTGTGAGTCCACATAATGCCATTGAATGGGTGCCGCTCGTTTTACGCTTAAAAAAACCCCACACACAACGATCATGGCGGTTATCCATACGACCACAGTGGATGAATCAATGTCTTCTGAAACCAAACGGTAGGTGTGTGAAAGAAAAATACTAAATCATTGCGTCCAGTCTACTGTCATACGAGCGTTCATGAGGGAGACGTCATGATGCATGACGCAAGTGTGTTGTGTTGTGAAGTTAGTGCGAGAAATGACTGTCCTCTGTTTTCACTTCTCACGTGATCTTCACAACGCACTTACGTCATGTATCATAATGTCTCCCTCATGAATGCTTGTATGACAGTAGACCGAAAGCAATGATTTATGATTTAAAAAGTTACAAATATTAGTATTTATCTTACACAGACCATTCGTTTGGCTTCAGAAGACATTGATTCATCCACTGTGGTCGTTTGGATTACAGTCACAATCGCTGTGTGTGGTTTTTTTCAAGCGTCAAACAAGCGGGACCCATTAACTTGCATTATATGGATTCACAGAAGATGGATTATTTTCCTAGTGTTTATCTGAAGAAAGTAATTCATATGCATCTGGGATGTCATGAGGGCGAGTAAATGATGAGAGGATTTTCCTTTTTGGGTCTCAAACTATCTCAGAGGATGCTTATTTTAGGTCAAATGGGTTTGGCTGAAAAAAGTTCTGGGAATCCCTTGATTTGAAGTATTTAATCAGAATTGGATTGTCGAAATATAGATAGACATGACCACATTGTTGTTAAATGATCTATTTTTATATAAAATTTCCATCACAAAAGTAACTCATGATGGTTTCGATCATGCCGCCCACTTTAGCCTCTGGCCATATGAACATTCACTTTCATTTCTGGTTCTGCATGATTGTTTTCCTCTAAACCTGTGGCGGTAACCCCCTAAATATTTGTCTTTCTGTTGATAACTAACATAGCCTCTTTTCTTGGCTTTGCCTGAGTTATCAATGCTATGTTGGCTTCATGTTTGTCGTTTAATTTTCATATTCACATGTGACACATCCACACACACACTTGGTTAGTGTAGTTGAACCTCTATTTGCTCAGGAAGCAGAACGGAGAAGGTAGGTGATTTAACTTGGTATTGTCATTTTTAACAATTCTCCGTCACTACATACATTTTTTTAAGCCTCACCTCCACATTTCCTGTTTTACATCCTGCAGCCAGCTTACCAACAATGCATTACATCATCTAGAGAGGAAGTAGGATGTTGAGTTGTACAACTTCATGTAAAGGACCAGTCCACAAAGCATATACTTGATTGTTGCTTCCCGTTGTTCACCTGTTTTGTTCTGTCGTCTCTAGTCAACGTAAACAGTTGAACTGTTTATCATGGCAGTCTTGAATTTCGGAATGTGGCTTGTCCTGATTTTCATGTCTGGCTCAGCCATACACACACACCACTGTAGGCTTTTCCAAAACCAACCCGGGCAAAGTTGCGTGCCTGATCGGCTGCGTATATTGCCTGCAGGGTCATCTGGTTCGTACACCCTTTCTCACACAGGAGATGCCTACCTCGGGCTGCGATCACTCAACGGGGATGGCGTCAGCGTCACTCCCGCTGTGCAGCAGGTAGGCACTGAGGACATCCCCTCAATGCCCTTCCTCTTCCTTACCTGCTCCCAGTGTAGTGCTCTCTTCCCCTCTCCTCAATGCTACAGCCCCAACCCATGACCATCCGCCTTAGCTCCCACCCCAGAGTGCCTCGGCTCAGTCGGACTCTTGGAGTCCTGAGCGTAGAGCTCTATCCTCCGACATCTTCCCTGTGTGGCACCGCTCACTTTCATTTCTTCATCAGTCATCCACAGCCACGTCCTTTTTCTACTTCCTGTTAAATTAATGAGTTTCATCAAGACCCCTTCAGGGCTCAACAGAAAGGATGTACTGATGCCCCAGAGCCACTGAGGGCGTTTTTACACTGTGGTCCGAGTCAGAGCGCGATTGTTCCCGCTGCCCCCGCCACAGTGTTGGTCTGGTTTCACACTCAACTTGATTCTAGCGAACCCTGGTGCGTTTGCGTTCGTCTTACGTCATTACATGCACGGCGCATGATAGAAAACAGAACGCAGGTGGATATACTGTGTTTTTTATTAATTTGGTGAATCACAGTTTCCAGTACAATCAAACTCTGACTTACCTCCTACAGGTAGTGTCGGGTTCGCTACCTCGCCGCTCTCCCATTACCAGTTTTTCATGCGAACCGTGTCCCGTTACAGACTAAACTGCCAGTGTAAAAACGCCCTGAGAGTGTTTCAATGTAACAAAATCCTTAATTTTGAGTCCTGTACATATTGGTCTGTTGATTTGGAGGCCATTCACACAGAACACGTCTTCTTTGTGAAAGATCTCTTAGACCACATTTACACTCACCCAATTGGTTTTTATTGTTGTTTATATTTTCATGTGGAAAGGATCGGACCTTGTTTAAATGTTTAAACGGCAACCAAAAAAACTTTTCGCATCTGATTTTGGCCACTTTCGTCTAACATAAATCCATATCTGATACGTGGTGATGTTCTAAACACTTATTTCTGATTCTACTGTTCATTTTTGATTCCCTCCCCCTCCCCCCCCCATCATTGCTATGTGACATTGACTAGGTCTGGTTTTAAAATCAAAAGAGGCACGGAATTGCTACTCCTCTTTATCAGTGTGAGCCACTAGAGAGCGAAGAGTGGATCACTTTACACGAGTGTCCCACTGATAGTGCAGCACAGATCAGTTTAGACGAAAAGAGATCGTTCACTCAAAAATGACAATTCTGTCATCATTTACTCACCCTCATGTTGTTTCAAACCCATAAGACTTTGTTCATCTTGAAACAATATTACTCTTTTTTTTTTTCTCTCTTATTAAATCCATGCAACAACTTTTAAGCTTCAAAAGGTCATAAAGACAACATAATCCAAGTTTAATCCAAGTCTTCTGAATAGACTCTAGCGCTTTATATGATGAACAGAGGCTTGAATTCACATATAAACACAAAAATATTGACCATTTTCTTTTTTGAGTGAACTATTCCTTCAAAATAAATGTGAACAGATGGGACAACATATCAGAATATCAGATGTGTGAGAAATACTAGAGAATGATGTAGATATGAGGCTGCATTGATGCATATTCAGACTCATTACACCTTTCAGTTTATTAAAGGTTGTATCAGCGATTTCAGGCCCAAACATAAATGATCACATTCATCTAATCTTTCCTAACGATCCGCTAGCTGCCCGCCCCATAAGCATGCCATCAAAAAAAACGCGTCTCTGTAGGCAGCCTAGGCTCTGAGGTCTGCACACAAAAACAGTTGGTTTCACCACCACTCAACCAAAATAAATATTGTGTTGTTGGGTTGGATATTGGGTGTTGTGAGGTTTTCGCGTGCAGCCGTCATAGGCAGCCGTGTACGAGCGCAAAACCTCACCCCTGTTGGTGATTGGTTGGAACACTATTTATTTTGGTTTTGAGTGGTTGGTGAAACCAACTGTTTTTGTGTGCAGACCTCAGAGCCTAGGCTGCCTACAGAGACGTGTTTTTTTGATGGCATGCTTATGGGGCGGGCAGCTAGCGGATCGTTAGGAAAGATTAGATGAATGTGATCATTTATGTTTGGGCCTGAAATCGCTGATACAACCTTTAATATTTTATTTGTGGCATGTATCTTTCAACATAAATACGGCAAATCTAATGAATGTAATATATTAGCAGAGGTGTTTGGTGTTGATTGTAGAGCTGTAATTTGTCCTTTGATACTCATGTGAAGTATGTGTGCTACAGGTGGATATCCTGCACCGTGCTACACACCTGACGGCAGGCTATGAAGATCTGTCAGGAAGTCCTCTTTACACCCCACACCGTTTAGACGTGAGTGCAGCTCTTACACGCATACACACTCTCAAGCAAAAAAACTATGAGAAATGGGGAAGGAAACCATTTGGGGTCTTTGTGTAGGTCTGCTGCCTCCAGCTTGTGTGTTTCCTGTTTCTACATTAATACTGCTATAGAACGCTACTTAGTGGTTAACGCACGTCAGTTAGCTGCATCTAGATGCTGTGTGTTCAGCTAAAGTGAGTTCAGTGTTGATTCAGATTCGTTGGAAAGATAATCAATTATTAAAGTAGTTTATTTCATCTATAAAGCAGTTCTGCTGATGTCGTCGACCAGCTCATTTCAGTTCTCATTCAACAGCTTCAGTACAGTCATATCAATAATATTGTTGAATATTAAATGTCCCCAACTATGCAAGCCAGTGGCGACAGTGGCAAGGAATCCAAAACTCCATCAGGTGACAGAAGGGAGAGAAAAACCTTGGGGGAAACCGTGATGCATTCAATCGTTTTAGCTTTTTATAAGTGCTTTACTATCACGTTTGATTCATTTAAATGCATCCTTGCTGAATAAAGTTTAACAAAAATCTTACTAACCGTAGACCATAGTGAATAATTTTTAGTATAAACAAGCAACATTTCCATATATCCAAGAACTCTTGAGAGAGTACATCATTTCTATAGTATTAAAAACCTGCTAATTAATGAATTGTTTTGCTGTGAGAATTCATGTTCAGATGTCTTCAGTGTCATTGCATGTTACCTTACCTATAACCATACTGTTGTTGTGACTCTCTCCACAGGCTAACAACAGCTGGCAAGACAACACCAACCCTTCCTCCATCACCTCTCCACCAGGACCTCCTGGCAGCATCCACTCCGACACCTCCAGCTAATGCAGCTCACACACACTCACACGCACGCACACACACACACACACAGCATCTCATCATCCAGTCTCGCCTGTTCTCTCCTGCTCACAGCTTTCGTCCTTCTCTCTAGCAGATGTCAAAGGTCTTCCATAGTCCTCGCTCCTCTTTCTTCATGGTGTGCCAGGGTTCTTACGCTGAACCAGACTGACTGAAACACACACACACACACACACACACACGCACTCCTCTCGAGCAAAAGACGCAGAACGTCACATTTGCTGTGGATGAGTCTGAATAAACCACGCATCCTCTTCAGCAGTCTTTGTGTGGAAAACACAAAGTCTTGGACAGTCTCCGCCCAACTCCACGTTACCTTTCCTGTTCCAACCTGTCATGATGGGGATTACGCAACAGCTCCCTCCTTGCTTGTACCAAAGTGCTGTCAACGGTTGTCGCACCTTCCGCTCGTCGAAGAACAACCTCAGACAACTGACCCATGAGAACGCCATTTAGTCTGCTTTTTAAATATGGTTTCCGATCGGTTTCATCGCTGCTTCAGTAAGCAAGACCGACTTTGCGAAGCGTTTCTCACAAAACAATCTGTCCCGCATTGTTCAACGTTGTGTTAAGCACAAATCCTATCAATCACACTTTGAGCTGGTGGTCGGATGGAGAGGAATCCATCTGTGTAAAGGTACGCCGGATATTTGAACACTTTACCTAGCTGATCGCAGAAGAGTTCGGTGCGAAAGGCCTTCCGCGGAGGAGACGAAGGGCGATTGATGTGCGGTCAGCGACTTCATGTTTCCTCACTACTTGTCCACTTTCTCAACAGATGTAAAAGAGATGTTGACATCGACCTTGTTTTTAATAGTTTAGCCAGTGTTTTAATTTTTTTTTCTGCCGCTTTTTCACCCCCACAAAGATGCACCAGCCACCAAATAAAAGACTCGACAGGAACTCGACCTTGTTTTGGGAAAGGATAGCTGGAGTATTTGTTTGGATTGGGACATGGGTGGGTGATTAGAACTATTTTTAAAGGGAAAGAAAAAAAGATATTCCACTGTCTTCCATGCATGTAGGGTGTTGAGATGTTTTAGTGATTCCATTTAGCCTAACGTTTGTTTCTGTTTAAAAAAAAAAAAAAAAACAAGATACTATAAAAGGAGGGGGGTGTAAGTAACAGACCAAATAAACGAATGAACAACTCCAGAAACAAAACCGACACGTCGTACTGCCCAATCCAGCACTTCCAGCTGGCGTTTGGTTTCACTAGGACTTCCGTGGTATTTTATCGATCGCACGATTTCATAACAGGCATCCGTGACACACTGACCACGATACTCAAACCTTTCTGAGGAGGCCATAGCAGTTGCCAAACCAATAATTCTGACTAGGAGAAGCGTTACAGGGGAAGTGAAACGTGCTTGTTACAGATATCAAGGAGTTGTTTTGATTAGCCGTGCGCGCTATGGCCGCTCATGTTACTGTGTTGTGTGTACGGGTGTCTGTTTTATAAGGGTTGGGTTGTCTCGTCACTCACTCGTGCTTTTGAACTGATTGTATTGTACGTGCAATTGAAAGCACCTGTTCCTTGGTAAAGCATGCTGTCTTTTTTTTTCTTTCTTTTTTATTGTTGTTGTTGCCTACAATTTCACTAAACAAAGGAACTCTGTTTTTTGTTTTAATTTAGTTTTTTGTTATCAGTTAACATAGCCAAGCAACAAGGGCTTTTCTCCTTTCAAATTTAACCAAAAATAAGCACTGGATGTGTTGTGATTTGAAACAGATGGACTAAAAGCTAGTTGAGGAACATCAAATGAATTTCTATTTACTTTTTCCAGACAAGACAGACAAGTTGTTTTTGTATCCCCGGGATTTGTTGTTGTTTTTTCTCTCTCTTCCCCCCCCCCCCCCTCCCTCCCTCCCTACCTTTAGTCACGGAAGCACCAGGGCGTTTTGATAAATGAATGGAAATTCTATATATTACACAAAGGACTTAATAACATTGAAATGTAAATTGGGGTTTTGTTTATATGTACACATGGAAAAACAAACTCTGAGGAGCTTTTCAAGCTATTATTCAGATCATTGTGTCCTCTATAGATTACTGTTAGTTATAAACATTTCACATGGATATCTCCAACTAATGCTATTACTACACCAAATTTCTTTGTTTTCTTTTCTATCAGTCATCTATGGATGTCACTGTACAGATTGTGGAATGTTTCAGTGTATTTTCTCTTTTTGTATGCTTTTAATTTTTCTTGTTTTGTTTTTTTATCGCTGGGGGTTTTGGATTCGCTCATGAGCAAGAGTAATATTTGTTAGTCTTTGTAATATTCATTTTAGCGTTTCAGTTACATTTCATTTGGATCGGGAGTCTCGAGTTTTTTTTTTTTTTGTGTGTGTGTGGTTTTGTCAGAGCTGGTTGCATTTGTTTGAGGTGCTATGAAAATTCCCTCACACTACTATCAGACAACTACGAAACTGACAGAGTAAGATGTTTTATTGGAGTACATGCATAAGCTATGTAACACAATAATGAGTTTTAACACTACATATCTGGTAGATCTGGCTGTTGACATTCCTAAATGTATTTTTCCCCCTAAAGCGCACCCATAACCTGTTTTAGTTGAGTTCAGTATCAGTTCACTGAACCGATAAACTGTTTGGATTGCCAATTTAGGGATTATGATCTGAGGTGGATTCCACAGCACCTAATCAAATGCCATCAGTGGGGTTTTTTTTTTTTTTCTCCTCTATTTTTTATCATTATTTTACTAGAATTGTAGTACACTCTTCCTTCTGTATTTACCATTCTCTCCCTCCTCTCTACCTCTCCTCTCTCCATTTCACTTGTATATAAACCCCACCATTTTCAGACTTGGTAGTCTGTATAAACTCCTTTTATACCTCAACTTTAGAACTGTTCTAGTGAGAGAGAAAAAAAGAAATATGAGAAAATTGTAGTGTTCCTTATTAGAAAAACAAAAACTAATAAAATAATCTAGTGTGCTTTTGAGCCTGTAGTTTTTCCTTGTTGCTGTTCATTAAGGGTCTATTTGCATGTTACGATCGGTAAAATGATCTCGTTATGGCGGTTATGAATGAGTCTGCCATTTTCCAGCGTGCCAGCCGGTTTTCTCGCCGCCATGTCTGAATATTTATACGACACGAGGACAATAATATGAGGATCACAATAAATCAGACCTTTTCTCCTCATTTCAAATTGATTATGTGCTCTGTAAATGGTGAAATGAAACAAAGCCCACATTCTGCATAAAGTAAAATTAGAAGCACTGCTAAACAAAACGGCATGAAATCAAGGTCATTGTTTTATTTGGGGCCTTGTATATCAAAGCATCAGCGAGTCAGTAATTCATGGTCATTAGAACCGCGGTTTACCATCAATTACATTTTACGTTTCGTCTTGAAAAACATGTGCTGGTCTCTGCAAAAGTCACTTCCAAATGTGGTTGCTATTAAGATTGTTGTCGAAAGGTTGCTTGGTTTCTACACATTTGCATAATGCTTGCCTACTGGCTGCTTTGGCTCATCCACAAAGAACAGTTGGGTAAGTGATTTTGCCATGTCGACGAGACGCTCGCTGCATCCGAAATTGAAGACTTCCCTACACCAAAAGAGTAGTCGTCTTGGGAAGTTTGTTTTTACGAGTTGTGAAGTCGTGTTTATGACGGCAGGTGCGTTGAAGTCTCTTTCATCGTAGCAATTGTGGCCGTGTATGTACCTTCTCTTAATACTACATAAAAATACAACAAGGTTTTTAAACTGTAACTTACTTCTTGAAAATGAAGAACAACAAATGTGCTTCAGGTGTGTTTTGCTTTTTTTTAATGAATTCATAAAGCCACTGTAAACTTTCTGAAATAGAATTGTTATATTTCACTGCTATTATTATTATTTTGTGCAGGGAATTAGATTATTTTATTGTAAATAAAAAAGCCTTACAATATCACTGCAAAATATCTATAAATATTGTGGTCCGCCACGTTTCTGACACGTCCCAACTCATAAACGGGGCTAAAAGAAAATTCCGAGCTTCTCACTCGTATTTACGACTTTGTGGTGGGATTCATGTGCGCTCAACTCGTAAATACGATCTTTTCAACATGACTTGAACATGTCCGATCCTTCGAAGGTCAGACCGAGCGACAGAGGACTGTTCTTGTCGCCTAGCAACTGTGACGGCTGCCGTTGACGAGCGGTTATAAACTGTCAGAAAACAATAGGGGGTTCACAAACTGTCTAAATATGTTCACCATGGTCCATTACTGTATATTATAAAGAGTATAAAATATATTCACATCTTAGTAAGATATGTCAACATTTGAACCGCCTTAAAGTTTTTTTTTTTTTTACATTTCTATCATATTTGAGTAAGCTGAAACCCAATGCTTAGTTTTAAAAGTGTAATTCAGCAATTTCTCAGAAAAAAACATCCTGTCATCACTGGTGCGTAATGAATTCTGGGGTTGGAAAGGCTGCGAAGGATCCATCTGTTGTTTCCTTCTTTGCATGATAAACTAATGCGCATGATTGGGACAGCCTTCGAATGTGGCCTTCAAAGGATGGAGCCTCTGTATTAGGATGCAGCTATATTTTTCAAAAAACAGTAGCGATGAGTCCGAAATCGAATACTTTACTACTATATAGTAAGTAGGCCTATGCAGACATAGTATGTCAGAGTATAGTATTCGAAAAACAGTGGGTGAAAAGCACCTGGATGACCCACTACTTCGGATGAGATTCTGAAGTAAAAAAGGTCAATTCAAATGTAGTACCTACTGAGTATGCAATTTCATTACCAAGGCAAAAAACATTGCATGGACTTCCAATATGGTCGACCATAGATATAGCTGCTCATGAAGCCAATCACATGCTATCAGTGGTTAACCAATCACAACAGACTGGGCCGGCCAACCAATCAGAGCAGACTGGGCTTTTCGGAAAGGCGGATTTAAAGAGACAGGATCTAAAACAGCGTTTCAGGCAGAGGGAGAAAAGAGGTGCTGCAGCAATGTAGAGTATGAGAAAACTTTTTTTTTTTTTTACTTTAACTTTTTTCTTTTTTTTTAACTATTTCATGTAAATGTAAATTACGAACTTGTTAATGAGCATAATAAGGGCACTTTAAAATGAGAATCTAAAAAAGTCTGATTTGTTAGAAACAATAATTGCACCACGCTGTCAGTTTTAGACCTGGTATTTTTCCTGATCCGTCAGATCTCATTCCCAACAAAACAAAATGGTCCAAAAAGGGCCTTTTATGAATATTAATGCTTGTGCTTTGGGAAAAGAAAAACTTCCTGTGAGCAGCAGAGCAACTAACTGACACAAAAGACCACTAATACATCTATTGTCAAAGAGAGACAAAAACACACACCAAAACAAGCTTATCAAAAATGAAGTATTATTTACTCTTTGTACACGCTGTGATCATTTCACTAAGCAAATACAAAGTCATTTATTTACAAAGAGAAATTCTTTTTCTATCATTTCAATAGGCTTTGTTCAGAAATGGGCTCTAAACTGGTGGAGTTATAGTTGTTTTTCTCAGGGGGAGCCCCTGTTTTCACAGACTCAAAGCGGATGCCAGAAGGCCCCTCATGCTGGCGCATTCTTCTCCAAGGGAAGCAGAGAATGCGTTTGTAAGTGTTCCTCATGTCCTCGTCCCGAAACGAGTAGATGATAGGGTTCACCAGAGAGTTACACTCAGCCAGAACCAGGCAGTACTTCTCATATTTAAGAACCTCACATTTACTGCAACTGAGACCATCCAGTAAGAGAATCACTAGACCCGGCGTCCAACAGATCACAAAGGCTCCTGTAGAGAGAGAGAGAGAGAGAAAATTGTTGAAAAAGTGTTGATGCAGCGGTAGTTTGGTGATAACCACTGCAGCATGCAAATGAAATCTCGCACCATCTGGCGAAACGCTTTATACAGTAATACTGTGAACAATTAACATGAGCATATTTTTTGTGGGCAATGACATTTCACGACATGCCTGATGTTAACAATTTTCAATACAGTTTCAATTCAATGACTCAAACGTAATGTAAAAATGAACATTAACATTTTGCAATAAGTGTCACAAACTAACAATGACCAATATTTTTTACAAAATTATGTATGATATGAACATTAACCAAGATCAATAAATGCTGTAAAAGTTTGTTGTTAGTTTATGTAACTGATGCATTGAATAATGTTAACAAATTAACTCTTATTGTAACAAGAGTAGTAACATTTTTCTTTACACTTTGAATGTGCACTGTAAAAAAAAAAAAATATATATATATATATATATATTGAATTTTTTTGGAAACTGACAATTACATACTGACTCAACAAATTGCTTCCAACTAATTATCCCCAAAGAAAAAGATGCATTGTGGTAATTTTAGTCTGAAGTTAAAATTAAAATATATATATATATATATATATATATATATTCACTGAACATATTAAATTGTGTTCAGCCAATCCATCAAGTATAAGTGAAAAATCTGTGTTTGCCGAACAAGCCTTGCTAAAAAAAAAAAAAATGCGCCTGAGAGAAACCATTGGTGGATTCAAATGTATATGCGCGGGAGAGTGAGGAGTCGAAGCTCATGCTGAAGGTCGACAACAGAACATCATTTCCAGACAGATTTTTCATCATTTAAGTTATGGTGAGTACTGAACTCTGTATTTTAGGGGGGTGTGGTTGATTATGATTTCATTTTTTTAACTTTAGTTAGTGTGTAATGTTGCTGTTTGAGCATAAACAACATCTGCAAAGTTACGACGCTCAATGTTCAAAGCAAAGGGAGAAATTTGCTTTTAAAGAAATTGCTTTTTAAGGACAACAAACACATTCCTCCTGGGTTAGTGACATCACCAACCCTAGAATTTACATAAACCCCGCCCCCTGAACGCAATTTATAGATTATCATGACAGAATATGCTAATCAATGACTAGAAGATACATATAAGCTACATAAATTAATCAACTAACCATTCAGAAGTGTCCTGTTGCATTCTACATGTCACTTCTTCTTGAGTCTCTCCATCATTGTCTGAATCCGTTTGAACATAAAAGGCTAAAAGCTTTTGAAATTTTCAGTGCATGTCTGTGTGAGTGCAAGCTCTTGCAGCTCCGCCCCCTGTGCCAGGAGCAGCAGCTCATTTGCATTTAAAGGAACAGACACAAAACGGTGCGTTTTTGCTCACCCTCAAAAAGTGACAATTTTAACATTCTATTTATCTGTGGGGTATTTTGAGCTAAAACTTCACATACACACTCTGGGGACATCAGAGACTAATTTTACATCTTGTCATTATACCACCCCTTTAAGTCTTGTGTACGTTAATTTGAGTGCAGGTCTCAATTTCATTATAAACCCGGAAAACATGGGTATACATTACCGCTCCCGATAAGCATTCGCTAAACGAATTAGAACGATTCTCTGAATGTTTTACTTTAGGACACAGTATATTTTACATACCATAACATTGTATTTAGCAGAATAACAGTGAATTCACGCCTTTGCTGGTTTCATGATAGCATTTTATAGCCTAATTTAGCCCATACTAATCTCTCAGTTACTATTTATTTAACTAAATCATTTTATCAAACTTTATGATTATATTAAATGTATGAGACACTAGGTAGCCTATACCTTTCTGTTATAACTTTTTTTTTTCTCAATGTAACCCAGCATTGTTAGGTCTGACTCACCAGGTATCAGTGAAGAAAACGGAAACACTACGATATTTAGTGAGTATTTAACTAGAGTTGTTATTGCATATTTGTTCATTCAGCCATGAGACCGCTAAAACATGTGACAGACAGTGTAATTCAGGCTGGATAAGTTATGAAGTTGATGTCTGCCATTTTGTGTTAGTCTGGAGGGAACTCCTAGTACTGGCTTGTTGAGGACACAATGTGGCCATGATATCATTTTAGGTAACGACATCCTCAATTGGTTCTGGCTTACTTAGTGCCCTAGGCAAGATTAGATATGGAGCCTCTAAATTAGAAAAAAAAAAAAAAAAACATTTTTGTTAATACAGAACTATAAACCAAAATTTTTAAACATTTTTAATTTATTGAATAAATGTTATGTCAGGCCAAATACAATAAGAATATCAATAAAAATAAAAGTGGTGTTTGGGTTAATGCTTATGTTACTTCAAAACTTAGTATTATTTGATGATATTATATTCAAATTTTAATTAATTGACTAATTTAATGAATTTAGAGTTAGCAACTTTATGTCAGTGTATGAATTTCATGGATGTCACTTTGTTGTAAAAAGGACAGCAGTAAATCTTAGACTCATTCAATTGCTCAAATGAACTTGTGAAATATTTCCTTTCATAACCTTATCATCCATCTTTGCCAACCATATTGTCATATTCTGTAGGTCAGTGGATAAATACATAATTAACTGAGTAATTATTATTTTAAGTAACCAGATCTAGTGGTAAGTTTTGATTTTAAGTAGTTGTCCCTCATATACCTTTTATTTTATTTATTTGTTTGCTGTAATCCAATAATGCATCCACCTTATTATCAATGCAGAAGCTATTTTACGTGAATATGCAAGACTTCCAATTCATTTGCTGCCCAGTGTTACAGCTAGGATCCGCCACTAGACATCCTCATGAATTAAAAATTAATTAAGATGTTTTAAGGTTAAAAATATTGCTGCATGTGATTTAAAGACATACATTTATCAAATTTGGCAGAGTTATGTAAAATAACTTCTGTTCTGTCACTTGTCGTCAGCTATTTGATGCAACGAGGCTTTGTCATTTATTTATTTTGCAAGTTTTCATCACCTCACCAAGACATCCTTTTCAAGCACTACAGAACTTGCCATTGGTCAGTTAATGCAACTTCCTTTCCCTGTTTACACGCAGAATGTGTTTGTATTTTCAAAAGAATTGGGGCTTTAAAAACACATCTGTGGGGGGTACATCCAAAGACTGGCATTGAGGAGAATGCCACATTTTCTTGTGACAACTGTGATTTTAAGGACATCTGCTCTCAATCAACATTTCTTCACCATTTAAGAGGACATCATGAGTTCAAAGTACCTCCTCACAGGAATTTTAATACTAAAATTCAGATGAAATTACACTAAACACTGAGTGAAGAAACCCTGAAGTACTTCCCGTTTTTCCTTTTTTTGCGTGTGACTTTTGCAGTCTTTCAAATATTTGTAAAACTTTTAGATGTTTAGGCTAATGCAGTTTCATGAGTACCTCTTGTGAGAATACAAAAATTCAAGTGAAGTTACACTGAACATTTGAAGTAACCCTCTCCAGTTACTCGCATTTTATGGTGTTTTTGACGTTTTTGCACTTTAGCAAATATTTTTAGATGTTTAAACTGTTAAGCTGCAGTTTCATGAACTCAAGTACCTAAATATTAAAATGTAAGTGACATTTCTCTAAACACTGGGTGAAGATTTTGTTAATGTAAGGTAGCCTGGAAATCCAGACCTAAATCTGAAAGATTAATGGTCTGGCATCGACTAATGAAAATCGGCCAGCTCGAGGGGCGGCACCAAGCATGCATTTGAAAATCTCACTGCACGCAATTAGCTAATACTACGACCAATCACAACAATAAGCCTCGTACGCTTAGCTACCAGCGGAGCTAACCGGTAGATTATACTCTTACCGTATATCCGGTCGGCAAAACAACTGGTGTTCATCCATAGCCATCTTGCAATGTTTACTAATTTGATGATAATGATGTAATACATATTTTTTTATTTTGGGGCAATGGGGAATAAACAACACAGTAAAGTTGCTTTACTAATAAAAATCTACCAATATACATTTTTAGTTAGGCTAACGTATTAGGCTATTTCTCGTTGAGCAAATGTTATCAGACTATTGCAACAATTGATAAAATTTAATTTACAGAATTTCACTTGGGCCAATTGAAAAATGTAGAAAATTTTGAGTTGGGGAGGTTAGAAATGTTTTACAGTGTGAGCTCATATCATACACTTCTTAAGAAAAATATTGAACAAAATGTTCATATTTATTCAGTGATTAAAGTGTTTTCTTTACAAATATCATTAATTAATAAATATCATTAATTAATAAATATCACCACATGATGTTTTACAACCTGAACTAATCTTTACTTGTCAAAGTTCAATTATTTCATATTTTAAGATATTTATTATAGACCATTTTCCCTGCATCTTTGTGCATCATATAGTTTTTTTTATATAACTTCAACGTGTTGACTCCTATTTCAAGATACTCTTTAGAATATTTTATACATATTTAATTATTCTTCAGAATAAGTGTGTAAATCATTCACTGCTATAATATATGATGTATAAATTGCATTTGATTTTATGGACACTTCCTCATAATAACATGTGCTCACACCACTTCAGTAAAATCCACAAGCAGAAGTCTCAGCCTACAGCCTTAGGGGTGACTTAAATAACTGATTCCTGCTCGAGGTACACAAACAAGCGAGTGCTTGACAAGCAAATCTGTGCCAAACCGGTTTGGTTAACTTGTTTTGGGGTTGACAGACTTGTTTGTCCTAAAACAAGTTAACAGTACTTCTCCATACAGTTAGAGATACAAAAAAAGGTTTCAGAAGAGTTTCACTCAGACGGAGTAATCTCCCAAACGCCCGAAGTCTACATAAGAGTCAAGGCCTTACCCAGAATCATGGACATGGTCTTCATGAGGCTGATAACAGTCTGATTGTGTGTGGGCTGATCCGTGTGAGGCGACATCAGTCGATTCCGGTGGCGGACGTAGATGAAGATGTGTGTGTAGACGGCCACCATGATGAAGAAGGCCAGGAGGTTGAGGACCGCCCAGAACACCAGGAAGCTGCGGGAATATAGTGGCGCTACCGTTGAGCAGGTTCTCAGGTCACAAACGCAGTTCCAGCCCATGGTGGGCACCAGACCCATGATGACCGCCACCAACCAGATAAAAACTATCAGCATCACCACACGCCACTTGGTCATGGTGCTGTGCAGCTGCATGGTGAAGATGGTCTGGTGACGCTCCACTGCCACGGCCAGAAGGTTGACCACAGAGGCGGTCAGGCTCATGTTGATCAAAGCCCCACGGACGAACCACTCTTTGATGGTCAATTTGATGGTCCACGGCCCCGTGTGGAACACAAGGTAGAGATACGAGATGCCGGCGAAGAGGTCAGCGGCAGCCATGTTCCCAAGTAAGTAATAAATGGGAAAGTGGAACTGTCGGTTGATGATTATGGCCGCTACGACCAACATATTTGCCAGAATGATAAAGATGCAGATCGGGAGCCCAAGGCCGACCACCACATAGTCATGCGCGCGCCAGTCAGCGCTGATGTTCTTCCCAGTCTTGTTGTAGAAGTAGTACACTGAATTGTCATTCACTGAATTGTACTCGCAGGTATCATTTAATGACATTATTAGAGACATTCATTCATGTAAATCCCTTGAGCTGTTCAGTTGTTGCCAGTTTGGCCAGTTCTCCCTGATGCTGTAGTCCCAATGATGCGATTGGCCACCATTTGAAATTTTCCTTTTACATATCAAAAGTGTGCCAATGTTGCTGCTTACAAGGCGTGTCTTTTATTGTTTTCCAAACCTAAAACACAGGAAGCATGAGGACAGCAACGTTATTTGTCCGTACAAGTCCAAGACAAGTGAAAAAGTTAATATTTAACAAGGCAATAGCGGAAATGATAACAACTAGTCTTCATTGGACACGCAACACGCAAACATTGCTTTTAACAAATTTACACATTAAAAATTAACCGCAAAGTAAACGGGAGAGTGGCGTTTTGCACCATTACAATCCCAACTTCTCAATGTATTACTCAACATCAGTTTTAGAGGTAGCATTAAGAGAACGGGAAATAAAACTAGTTGCGGGTATTGAAATGTTTAAGTGAAACCTGGACGCAAAAAATCTACTGCAGAAACACGCGGAATTTATTGGCCCCTGCAGTGTTACACACTGTACAGTTTGGCTCGGTTGTCACTCAGCACAAAAACAACAGCTACTTTCCTCTAAAACAACACTAGAGAAACACACTTACCGTTGCCAGAGTGTCAGAGCAAACAAAGAAAAGACACATAACAGCAGCTGTGTCGATGTTCTGGCACTCGCCGCCGGAAACGCTCATCTGGCGGAGGAGCTCGAGAAGCAATCTTGATGTTCGAGTGAAGGTCCGCAGATCACACCTCCCTCAAACCTGATTTGACGGGATCGCCGCCCGAAGATCCAATGAACACGAGACGATTGTTCAAAACCTTTGACGACAGGTTTAGAAAATAGATATTGGATTCATTTCCCAGAATCTGGCACACAGGGCGTATGGCAAGCCGTTTTTATAATTACTCCTTAATCCAATAATGGCTTATCACTAGATTCCATGTCAGTTCCATAAGATAGTAGCCTACTTATTTAGTTACTCATAATAACTATTCCAATTATTACACCTTAAGAAAAATGTGCTTTTTATTACTCCCATAGTAAATGATTGGAGAAAAAATATGGATGTTTTCATTGAACATTGAAGGAGCAACAGTTAGTGTGAAAATAAATCATAAAAGTGGTTTGTTTGTTTGTTTGTTTGTTTAAAACACATGTATGAGGTGGCAATGTGCGCAAAAAAGTATTTACACAAACACTTTAGCTAAAAAATGTTTTTAATCATGTCTAAGTTAATACTTGTTCAAAACAATTACTTATTAGCGAAGTTTGTACTATTTTCTGTTTATTATGATAAATAAAATAATTCATTTTTTTTCAATATAGATACTAAAATACGTTGATAAAAAAAAAGAAACAAACAAAATTATTTTAAAAAGTTAAGATTCTGAAAGCAATCTTAAGGAGATCCCATAATAATTTTATACAGATTTTACCATGTCATGTCAACAAATGGAAAAGTCATTCAGCTGTTATTATCATGTTAATTATTGTGCCTTTCGCCCCAACAGCAGGGGCGCTTTTTACACCAAATACCATACTTTTACATATTCTTCTGTTGATTTAAACAGTTTCAAAAACTGTTGATTAAATAAGCTTGAACAAAACTGAAAATCATTAAGACATTTGTCTCAAAATATATATTTAATAATTTTAGCGATTTTCATTTGCTACTTAAACCTACAACATAAAAAAAAAAAACATAACATTTCTGATCAAATTAGCACAGAATCAACTTTGCACTGCTGTCTGCGATCGCGTCAAGGATCAGCCAAATTTCCATGTGCATCATGAAAAGCATCTATTGGTTTAGAGGAAAATCAAATCAAAGGAGCCTTTACCCCGGTGCGCCTCTAGTCCCGCTGTACCCTACAAATTGACTAGTCACTAGACAGTATTACATATTTACTAGGCACTAAAATGTTAGTTATATTTTAATTAAAATATAAAGTAGACATTCTGACATATGACAAGTAAAATGGCAATTAAAAATTTTTTTACTAGCAACAACATGGAAAGTTACTAGCACAAATAGGATCATCAATTGGAATATGTAGTCATAAGTGAATAGTCTTGCTACCAGTAAAAACTGAATTATACTTATAAACTTAACTTATAAGTATTTGGATAGTGACTACTTGAATAGATAAGCTACTTTTATACTGTTATATAGCTTGCCACATGAGGTGAGCACATAACGAAAGTCACAGAGAAATTGATTTTAAAATGATGTCTGTGACTAGGACTTGTTAAAGAGTTCACAACAAAATGAATTTATTTATTTATTAATAATTTATTTAGAATTATTTTCTACACGAAACACAACAGAAAACGAAATAACATAAAAAGATACATTTATCAGAATGATCTACTCAGACGGTCTGGCTCCAAATCATCATAAAACCATCATATAAGTACCATAAAAGTATTTCAAAAGTAGTCTGTATGACACATGCACTATATTCAATGTCTTCCAAAGCAATATTTTATGTATGAAACAGACTTAAAGTTTATTTCATTTATTGATTAAAATAAATGTTAGCAATGACAGACTAAAATGCCCTTGAAAGAATGTTAATTGCATTGTGCAACAAAGGTTTTTGTTTTTAACTGACGTATCATAATCATATGTTCAGTATGTACCATCCTCAAGAATTTGGGTTTTTCTCTATGAGAATATGTTTATTGTTAATTCAACACATTGAGCAGTGAACATGCCGTCCAATACTCACAGGAATACTAAGCCATGCATAGAACAAGCATTTCAGGCATTTTGATGTGGTTATACAGTATTTAGTCACACTAAATTTAAATTAGTTAAAATTTTTGATAACTATGTTGGATTTTCAGTTAAACAGCTCGCAGGAAAGACGCTATAGCAAAGTTATGATATATTATGATATATACCATCCTTGAAATCCTTATTTGTCAGAGTGTCTTGAATTGAAGATCTCATAAAATGCAATATTATATACAAGGAACAAATATGTAAAAGCTGAACTTAAACTTAAAACTTTGCATAGTTTCAAATATTTACTGAGATAACAAATTGAACAACATACATTTTCTCTGAAATCTGAAACCTTGCCGGAGCCAAAGACTAAAAAAATTATATTCTTCATTGCGCCAAGTGAAACAAAGGCAATCAATGATAGTGTTTTATGATGTCTTTATCCAGAACAAAGTCCCATATGAGTTTGTTGACTATCTCAGGTTGATCCTGCTGAACCCAGTGACTGCATTCGGGAATAGTGTGAATGACGACGGGACCCCTTACGTAAGGCCTCGTTCCACCGGACATGCCCTCCACCAGTATATTGTCTGCCTCACCCCAAATTAACATGCAGGACACACCAACATCCTGATGCTTGTACAGAGTGTTACTGTAGAAAGAGAGGTACACAGTAACCACTTTAAGCAATGTACTGCAGTTTAGGCCCATGATATAGAAATGGGAGTGTGATGTGTTTTAAACCTGAGGAGAGAACGGAAGTAGTTCAGAGGGGCTGTGAGCCCTCCAGGCTGGGACAGCCGGTACAGGTAACCCTCCAGCTGGGACTCAGTCAGTCTTCTGGCTTTGTTCTTGATGCCCACGTTCGTGCCACAAAATAGACCTCGAACCAACTATGCACATGACCAGTGTTGGAGAAAGTTACTTTTAAAAGTAATGCATTACATTGCGTTGCTCCCGTAAAAAGTAACTAATTGTAACAGTTACTTTTTATGGAAAGTAATGTGTTGCAGTACTTTCGCATTACATTTTCTCACATGGGCTGGGTTTGCTTGTTCGTTTTTATTTATAAAAGCAAAATGTAAAGGCCCAAAAGTTACCAAAAGTAAAAAAAAAAAAAAAGCCTCAGGCTGAAGGAAATAAAAATGTAGGCCTGTACAGTAGAGGGCGCAGCTCAAACAAACCTTTCAGCTGTGCTGCCATTCTGAGTCACAGAAGAAAGTTCAACACTCATACTTCAGCAATAAAAACAAAAAGATGAAACCCAAATGTCATGTAAATCTGAAGTCGTTTTTGCTTATTCGTATGGTTGAACTGGATCATCGAAGGTCAGCAGCAAAGACTTGGTTAATAAAGTGAGATTAAATACATGAAGTATATTTGTATTATTTAATATAACATAATAGTAATATTCTGAGTTTTCATTCATTTTGAGGAATACTGAATCTGTTTTTGTGCAAGTGAGATGAGTAAATGCTCACATTTAGTCTAGAACTATAAGCATCACAGGGGCGTAATTTGTGGGGGGGTTAGGGGGAGATAACCCCCCCAATATTTAAATCTATGCATTACAACCCCCTCAATATGTATACCATGATCACATGAAACATATGCAGAACCCAAACTTCAACCCCCCCAATGTTCAAACCAAATCTACGCCCTTGAAGCATCATGTTCAAACACAGCGCACACAACGCCTCTGCACTTACGATTTCTCTCAACACAGAGCTGTCACTCAATAAATGGGAAAACAAAGTAACTTGCGTTACTTATGTGAAAATGTAACAGATATTTAGTTGAAAATTCAAAAGCAATGCGTTACTTTACTGGTTATTTGAAAAAAGTAATCTGATGATTATGTAACTCGCATTACTAAGCCTATATTGAGTTACCCGCAACACAAGCTGTAACTATATGAGACTGAGGACAGGAAGTGACCTAGAACTGGTATTTAGTGTTTCCTGTTACAGTAAAAAAAAAAAAGTGTCTAGACATAAAATAAGCAGAAACTATTAACCACAGTGTCAAACAGTTTGGGCATAAAGAGTAAAACGTTAAAAGTGTTCACACACTACCTTAAAATCTTCAAGCGACAAAACAAATTCGGGCAGCAGCGGTAACTGAAAGAAACATGCATGTCCTGACCGCAACAGCTGAGAGGGTCTTCTCAAAACTGCATCTGGGTTTTACAGAAATGTGTCCACATTTCAGTTTCAGTTCAGAATCAGACCAGCGTCTAGAAACACAAGTGAAACGATCTGGCACTCTTACCCAGCCACGAGGCAGGGTGAGGGGCGTTCATGACGATGAGAAGTTGCACCATGTCGGGCCGCTCCAGTGCAAAATGCCATGCCAGCATCCCACCCCAGTCATGGCCCACCAATATACAACTCGTGTGACCTGTGAGTAAACAAATCTCATTCCCGTGCATTTAGTGTCTAAGGCAGTTTATTTCTCACACTGTGATTTAGTCAGCAGGCCTACCCAATTCATCGATGGTGTCTCTGATGTCATATAAGAGTGTCTCCAGTGAGTATTCCTCCAGCCGGACGGGTGCGTCCGAATCTCCACAGCCACGCAGATCTAGCGCCACCGTGTGGTAATGACTGCTGAATTCCTGTAATTGGTAACGCCAGGAGTACCTGCAGATCATACCGATACCTTACACACAAACTCTGACTTCCTACAGTGGTGGTCAAAAGAAACTATTTATGTTTTTAATGTTTTTGAAAGAAGTCTCTTATGCTCATTAAGCCTGCATTTATTTGAACAGTAAAACTGTCATATTGTGAAATATAATTACAATTTAAAATAGTGGTTTTCTATTTTAATATACTTTAAAGTATCATTTATTCCTGTGATCAAAGCTGTGTTTTCAGCATCATTACTCCAGTCTTCAGTGTCACATGATCCTTCAGAAATCATTCTAATATGATCTGATTTATTATCAATGTTGGAAACAGTTGTGCTGCTTAATATATATATTTTTATAACCTGTGATATTTCTTTCAGGATTCTTTGATGAATAAAAAGTTGAAAAAGAACAGCATTTATTTAAAATAGAAATCTTTTGTAACAATTTACACTACTGTTCAAAAGTTTGGGGTCAGTCATTTTTTTCTTTCTTTCTTTTTTTTTTTTTTTTTTTGTTGTTGAAAGAAATTAGTTCTTTTATTCAGCAAGGATGTGTGAAATTGATAAATAGTGGTAATAAAGATTGATATTTGTAGAAAAAAAAATCTATTTTGAATAAATGCTGTTCTTTATAACTTTTTATTCATCTATGAATCCTGAAAAAAGTTTTACAGGTTCCCAAAAAAAAAATATTAAGCAGCACAACTGTTTCCAACATTGATAATAAATCAGATCATATGAGAATGATTTCTGAAGGATCATGTGACACTGAAGACTGGAGTAATGATGCTGAAAATTCAGATTTGATCACAGGAATAAATTAACATTTTAAAGTATATGAAAATAGAAAACCATCATTTTAAACTCTAATAATATTTTACAATAGTACTGTTTTTTTAACAAATAAATGCAGGCTTGAGCACATGCAACTTCTTTCAAAAATATTAAAAATATTAATGTTTCCAAACTTTTGACCGGTACTGTAAATGCTAAATGTGCTTTATGAGTAAATATTATTGTTGTTGATATTTAATAATATACAAATATAATATTGATGAATCAGAAAAAAATATTTCTTGCTTAATATGTTTTATCATCAATCATTTATATAATTTGAAATGTATGTTTAATGCTTTTCTTTTATTAATCTTTATGCCTCAAATGTAGCTGGTTGACTTAGGGTGAACTTTTACACCTCAGAGTGTGAAATCATGAAAGCTAGATATGTTTGTGTCTTGTGTGCCTCCTTCGATGCAATATACTATGAAAAGAGGAACTTCGCTCTGTTCCGATAAGCAACTATATAATAGGGAGATCAGTTTCTGTACAGGTCAGTCTACCTTGGACTCTTAGGCTGAGAATATTATACTCAGAGTGTTTTAATTATATTTTACTTAGAAATATTAGAAGTGATTTTAACTGTTCATTTTATGTTTCTTTTATTAAACTTTTAATTATGGATGAATTAATTTTACTTTTCATTTATTATTTGATTGTCTGCTGTTAAGATATACAATTTGACTTAATCATCTGACTGGATCTCCTCCCTGCATCAAATATGATATAATAAAAGAATAAAGGGCAGCATATGTCAAATTTGAAATAAGCAGACAGAGAAAATGAAGCAAAGGAAGTCACCAGTTCTCTGGGAATCCATGAAGAAACAGCATTAGAGGCTTTCTGTGGTCTCCTTTAGTTACATAATGGAACCTCAAGCCTGAGCTCTGAAACGTGAAGAACGACCAAAAGAAGTCACAAAACACAAAACAGAGTCACATAGTAAAGAAAGAAAGAAAGAAAGAAAGACCTAACCATTATTTTCAATAACTAGCAATCCTAGATCAATATCAAATTTGGTGAAAGATGGCTATATATAAATTCAATTTGACATTGACTGTAATATCACAGGGCTAGTGTGTCCCCCATTAAAACAAAGGAATGTGAAATCTATTGTGAACGCCGTGTTCTATTTTTAAACACAGGTGGCGCAAGAGCACAAGACATGGGCAATCGTTCATTCACCTTTCATTAACGACCTCGTACAGATTACGTTGTTTAATGTTTTTAAAGACGTCAGATTAATTCTTGTTCATATTTGTTCATTATAAATCCTCTCACCCTGCCCTTCAGATATGCATGGTGGCCAAGTGCAGGGTCTTGGAGGCAGTCTGGGGGTTTCTTTCGGATGGTCCATTGAAAAGTTCTATATGGATCCTTAAATCCAGTCCAGGCAATTCGGATCAAAACCAAACAGGCAGTGATTCCAGCGGTGCCATACACAACAATATAATATACCAAAGAGAGAATCCATAAACTTAGCCGAGTTGGTAGTAAAAGCAAGTGCATCAAAGAATGACTCATGATGATTATAGCCTAGCTAGTAATTTTAATAATCAGAGACATATGTCAAAGCACAGGCTCGGTGTAGCAACTGTCCCTCGTCTTTGGTTCAGCTTTTAAAATACACCCCATGTGACTGCGTGGAAACAACTGTCGCTGAGCTATTTTTGTACCACAAATAAATTGTCTGGGAGCTTGGCTTGAGTCACAGTGCGTGAACCGGAAGTTGCGACCGACTTTATTTAAGTATTACTATTATGATGTATTTTCCCAGTGAAATCGAATATAATGAGAACATAGAGACCGTTGCTTGTTTTTTTTCCCGCTGGGAATTGACTGAAAGTTCTAAAAGTTCCATTCCGTTCCATTCAGCTCGCCGTCGGTCAGTGATCGCTGCAGAGCCGTCAAACTGACGTCATCAGCGAAGGAAGGCCCGTCTAGAGGGGAAGTAGCCCACATTTTCAGATTTTGTTCAAAGATTACAAATGTGTGTGTGTGTGTGTGTGTGTGTGTGTGTGTGTGTGTGTGAGAATCAACTTCACCACAAGACTAGCAATGTGCATCAAGTAAAAGTGACATTTAAACGTAAATTCCTTGCAATTAAAGTGCCGGCTTTAATTGCAAGACATTATATTATAAATGTAGGCTACTAACATAATGACGGTATGTACTTTTGTACCAATAGCCTAATTGTTGGCTATTAAAACATAAGCTCAACTTCTCCTTATAAAATAATCGTCGTAGGTGTTATTTTCTATAAATGTTAATCTATAAATATACTTAATATTATAATTTACTTAATATAATAACTACCACAGAATAAACTCTGACAGTGCAAACAACTCTAAACGAACTTTTCTTCACTGAGTATTAAAAAGTATTCTTATTTGTTCTCTTTCTCTGGCTCGTGGTGTGTTCACTTGTGCTTGAAGTCTCAGTGCCTTTTTCTTATTCCATCGTGGACATGTACGCTATAATGTTCTTGCTCCGTACGTTCAATACATGCACGTCCTTAAAGTGACAGTTCACCCAAAAATGTACAATTCTGTCATTATTTTCGCACCCTCAAGTTTTTCGAAACCTGTATGAATTTCTTTCTTCTGTTGACCACAAAATAAGATATTTTGAAGAATAAAAATTTTGGGTAAGCGAAATATGACGGTAGCCATTGACATGGAAAAATACTATGGAAGTCAATGGGGTCCATCAACTGTCTGTGTTCAACAGAAGAAAGACATTCATGCAGGTTTCGAAAAAATTGAGGGTGCGAAAATAATGACAGAATTTTCATTTTTGTGTGAACTGTCACTTTAAATGGCTTTTCTATGTTATGAACCATTTTAGGGGTGGCCAAAATTACAATTTAAATTTGACAATTTCTTCATATTTACAGGTAAAGCGTCATATTTTTAATAGGTCTGACCTCCTTCACAGCCTCGGTTTTGAGACTTTATTTCATGAAATGAATAATATAGAGCGGATGTGTTATTTATGTAAATATCTCAGCATATATTTTATTGTTATTGTTACTTCAGAGAGTGTTTAAATGACACCGATCAAAGGGCAAACGGAAGAGATCAGGGTCGAGAGGGGTTTTAGGCGATCTTCCACACGTGTGACAGACAGGAGCGCTCGCTGTCCTCCCACGTCCTGTGCGTCCTCCGCGCGCATGACGTCACCGACGTCTCGATCTGTTTGTTCTGGATTGTGGGAGAGAAAGAGCCCGCGCGCCCTCACAACAAAATAAAGAAGGTAAATAAACAAGCAGCCTTTACACTTATGCAAAGCGATTATTTCTTACTAACGGTCCCGGCGTGTGCTGCGTCGTTTCGTGTAACGGTCAAGCGCGCTAATCAGCGCTGAAATGATTGTCTGGTGCGCGCGCGGTGAAAGCGGCCTGTGTGTCGCCGAGTGCTAACGCTAGCTGCTAGGAAAGACAAACTCATTCATGACAACGGGTCAGTCTGGATATCATTTTGCTCTTGGGCTCGTTGCGTTTGTGTTTTAGTGCTGAATTACGACACCTACATCGCGTGTGCGTCAAAGAAAGCGAGGAATGCGGGGCCCTGAGGTTGTTTATTAGCATTAGGCCGTTTGCTGGTTAAAGCTAGCACAGCATCGCATCCCTGCTCTGCTCTGTGCAGCTTCGCACAAATCTCACGTTTCCCTGTGCGGGAATGCTAGTGGATTTGACGTAGAATTGTACGAGAATGTGCGTACATTAACGCACGGTCAGATTAATTAACTCGGGTTCATTTGATCTGCGCTCGTTTCGAGCGTCTGACATTGACAGATGTGTAATAATGTGGACCGTGGTTGTTTCACGCTTTTGGTCTGGGGTGAGAGTGTGTGTTTTGATCGTGTGCACACACACACGCACGCACACACACATTGAGATACGTGCACGACGCCGGACGAGTCCGTGTCACACACCGCTAGCATTGATAGCGGGTCGGAGGGAATATGTGGCTTATTTTCATGCTCTTAATGCCTATTACAGTGCCTCAACCTCATTGAACCCTCCTAGTAAATGTTTTAATTCGACATGAACTCGTTTAACGTTAATATAACGGCATGGCCTTGGTGTTTAGCGACTTTGCGTGTTAAGGACTCATCCGAGCTGCCCGCAGTCGCCATTTTGTATTGCTTCTCCGTGTAACGGAGAAACACACAACCTTTACGTTTACATGGAAATGTGAGAGAGTCAATAGGCACATTTAAATTCTATCTTTCCGTGGTTAGTAGCATTATTATTATTCCTCTTTATATTAAAGTGTGTTTTGTTAAAAACTGTGTCAGTTTCGATAGAGCTCTTGTCATGTCAGTAACGTTAGCGTTATTAGCCGCGCAGCGCTTTCGGTTTGCGCTCAGAGTCAGTGAGTCTAAAGATTTTGTTGCAGAAATATCAGATAAACGATTATTGCGCGGTTTAGATATTCGGAATATTAAATGCAGCCAGTAAATACTTTTTGTTATACACGTAAACTTGTGTGAGGAGCATATATTTGTGGTGTGTTTGTTATCTGACATCATAGCTCTGTGATTGACAGCTGCTGGATGACTGACAGGTTTCCTTGCGTGATTTGCTTTTGTGTTCGTGTGTGATTTTAGTTACTTGGCAATTTTGCTCGCTTATTAAAGGCACAATGATATCAAAAATGACTTTTTTTCTTATGGGATATTGCAAATAAAAATAATTTATCCGTGCACATCAATATAGGCTATATATATATATATATATATATATATATATATATATATATATATATATATATATATATTAATTTATGTACCCTGGTAATCTATAATCGAAATAACTTGTATAAAACAATATATAACAACAATATATTTTCTCTGATGACTTGTTTACTGGCACTAGGCAACCTGTCACTCACACAAGATCACAGCAATAGCAAACCAGAATGATCCAATCAATTCCTGATGGACAATATCAAGTCCTGCTTTTTTTTTTAAAGTTTGTTTAGGGAGCCGTTTCACTCGGATATGCGTCACAGTGGGGAAGAAAATACTATTGCAACTTCAATTTCATTTTTTATTTTTGTGTGTGTTTGGAAGTAATTTTTGTCACTTAGCAATTTTGCTCACTGGCTTTAGGTTATGTGCAGAGTGCAGACTGCAGGCAAAGTGGCTTAAATAGGCCTGTCATGATAACTTATACAATAACATGTGTAACACGATATATTGTCCCAGAAATAGTAAAAAATTTTTTTTAAGTAATTCTTTAGAATATTTAGATCCTAAGTTAAAAAACAAAAACTTTACAAAATAATACATTTCTAACAAAAATAGTAACACGTAGGAAAAAACAATTGAGTTCTCTCGCGTCTTTTTGCACTTGAATATTTAAACTGGCAAGGGGTAAAAACACATGCAAATGATAAACTTTCGTAATGGTACAGCACTGTCCCGATCGGGCAAGTGACCGCTCCGTCAGCTGTCCCGAGCGTAGTTCATACGGCCAGGGCCGTCGGGCAGTCCTTACTGTCGAGCCCTGCATCCCATGCCATTTCTCAATCATGTAGGCTGTGTTTCTTTATCACACTAATGTTGTCAATAAAGTTTAGTATTGCGTTTTTTGAAATCATTTTGCTGTGGCAAATTATGCAGAATTGCAAAAATGTGACTTTTCCACTGTAATCACTAATCATGAAAAGGAGGGACTATTTAAGTACTTAAATATCTACTTATCTCAAACTCAGCTCTTTGAAGGGCCATTGTCCTGCAGAGTTTAGCTCCAACTCACCTCTAGTAATCTTGAAGACCTTGATTAGCTGGATCAGGTGTGTTTATTAGGGTTGGAGCTTGGCCTGTTACAATAACTTCTTTTTGTTGGGTGATTATATTGTTCCTGAAATAATTGCGATAAACGATATTGTCATTTTAAGAAAACTTTATGCCACTTAATATATATAATCATAATAAAACAACATAATAATGCAAGTGGGCCTACACGCATTCAAATGACAATTTTTTTATTTTTTATTAAGAATATTTAGATACTGGAATCAGTATCAAAAATAAAATATCCGTCTTGCGCATGTTTACATAGAAAAACAATGGGAAAACGCGTTCTCTATGAAGCTGTGAAAGATCTCTCCATTTCGCACTGTCCGCTGTCAGGTTTATATTTGCACCGGAACAGTGGATTGCTGCTTTTAAAAACTGAGTGCATTTAGACTTTTACTTCCAAACTGTCTGTAGATGTCAGAAAAACACCGTAATATTTCAAATGACACCGCCTTTTCACCTGTCAGTGTCCTCTGTGTATGAAGGAGCGGCCTGAGCCCTGCTTAAGATGACAGAGGCAGCGCGATCGACAAAATGTTGGTGACGTTCATTTTTATGTAAACAATGGGCAATATATTGCGTCACCAAAAATGAGCGAGGTCCACAGAATCGGGCATCGAGTTTAATAACGCACAAACAAACTCTCCATTTAAATATTCAAAACATCAAGGGGGAAAATGACAAGTGAAAGCAGCTTTGCAGTGTTATGGATTGCTTTTTGTGATCAGCCAAATGTGAGACCTCCTATGAATGAACAGTGTCAACCAGCCCCCTGACAAATCCCCCTATCATGAACCTCTTTCGCACTGGATATTTCTAGGAACTAGCCGCCAGGGTGGTTCCCCGAGAACTAAATGTTCCCCGAGGGCCATTTTCCTGGTTGCATTCGCACTGCAAGTAGGAATTCTGAAGTGACATAAGCCGCGCTTGTTATGACTTATATTTTGACGCCGCTGTGCTCCCATTCTCTGTCTTCATTAGTTTACGGTCTGTTTAACAGTCCTGTCCAATACTTGTCCTGTCCAGAACTGTTACACCAAGAAAGTAGAGAAAGTATTAGCGTTTGCCGTGTGGTTGATGTACAGTGTCGTTATCTGAGCAGAAATACATAGGCTAAGTGTTTCGTTTGGTCCCCTCAGAGTTGCGTTGGATTTTCTCCTCAGCGTAAAGGTTGAGAGGTCCATCTATCAGTTTTCCATGTTCGTAGAGTTAGTTTGTGGTAGGGCTGCACAATATATAGAAATTGTCGAAATCTCGCGAATGTATATATCGCGATATGCATATCGCAACAGCTTGCAATAACTGGGGTCATGAATAAAAGACAGAGAAAAATCACTCACAATTCATATGGTGAAAACTAAGCAGTGTTTTATTTTTACATTTGATTATTCAGTTTCTGTTGTTAAATAAACTCTAATGTAGGCCTACCTGAATCCCTAAACCCTGTGGTTTACACTAGTTAGCCGATAGACGATATCGCGTATCGACGATAGTCATCGCTGATGGCAGATGCCTTTGACGATATCAATACGATAATTGGCTCGTTTTCTATGTATTAAATTATTGTTATTATTATAAAGCTAGTATTGTTATTAAATTGATATTAGGAACTACAATTCATTTGACTTGCCTAAATTCAGAGCGACATCACCGACATGCGCGTATGAGGACTCCTCTAAGAAATGTTTGTAAAACAGACAAAAAAAAACTACATCCCACATCAAACTTTAATTGCAAGGTGATCCATTCACAAATTGTCAAGAGTGCTTGTCCAGACGCATCATTCCCTAGTTTGTGGAGTAAATGTATAGGCTATAATCTGTGTGTTTACACAGCTTTTTAAAAATGGCAGGTGCTGGTGTTTCGCATTCATTCGGCCAGTTAGCGTATACTAACGTCACTGGTAGTTCCTATAGTGGTGGTTTAGACCCTACTCTGAAGTAGGAGCTAGATTAGTACCCCCAAAAGGCGTTGCTAGGAATAAAATCATTCTCATTTCCTGCGGTGCGAACACGCCATTAGTTTTAGGAACTATGAAAAGGTTCCTCCGGTGCTAAAGCCCCTATAGACTGACTTTCTTTCCTTCTGCATGGCATCCGCTGTGAACATGCAACACATCCGTATAGAGAACGTCTCATTTCTTAGGAGAGTTTAGTGATGTAATGGGTTTAATTGACTGACTTTAGTACAACTAACACACAGGGACGGTAACCTCTGTACCTTTCATACTCATAAGCCCTATTCGGATGGGATTAAGTTTACAAGGGTAGATGGAGTAAATGTAATTTTATCACCGGATGTTTGTAATATCAATGGCAAATTCGCACGGGATAAGAGATCTCAGTAAAACTAGCAGAAGTGGGGAGGGGTAACTCGATTTGTGCATCGCCGTCACCCTTATGTCGTCATGTGCGTATTATGTTGCTTCCTGATATCACATGCGCAAACACGTATAACCTATGTTTTTATATATATATAAAAGAGAACAGTTTAGTAAAAAAGTTATGTCCGGTCGAACGATGTATTCATATTGGATTGTGTTGATAATAGGCAATTACCTAACGCTAAAAGATGTTTCGTGCCTCTAACAAGTGCTTTCGATCTTGATCTGAATTGTATGTGGAAAACACTTGAGTTTTGCCACAGACCCGTCCCAGCGTCTAGAGCGCAACTGAATGCTTTTTCAAGCGTCTCCATACTTGAAAAAACGCGGAAAACTACTTTTAAACACAAAATGACTACATATTTCCGTACAGCGGGTCTATTCGCACGGGATTAGTATCACCTGAGGTAATTTTTCCAGACCTTTTTACTGAAGGTAAAAGTCGCCGTAATCTTTACTGACATTGTCCGTAATTATTACTGAGATGGCACATTCGGACGGGACTAAAATCACAGAGAAGCTCTGATAATGATTACTTTACCCCACCTCTCCATGTTAAACTGGTCTCGTCCGAATAGGGCTATAGGCTGTGTGACTGTACATCGCCCTCAGGCAGCATAAAGTGCACAGAGATAGCAGGGCAGAGGTCAGGCTAGGGGAGAAACACAAACAGCATTAGATGTGTCTTAATGTACAGATGACTGTAGGCCAGTGTTTTCTGCTTGGTTGTAACTTTACAGTGATCTTGTAGAGTGTATTTGAGTGCTCTTGCTGGCTGGAACTCCTCTGTGTGTGTGTGTGTGTGTGTGTGTGTGTGTGTGTGTGTGTGTGTGTGTGTGTGTGTGTGTGTGTGTGTGTGTGTGTGTGTGTGTGTGTGTGTGTGTGTGTGTGTGTGTGTGTGTGTGTGTGTGTGTGTGTGTGTGTGTGTGTGTGTGTGTGTGTGTGTGTGTGTGTGTGTGTGTGTGTGTGTGCAGGTCTGGTTGTTTTCCCTCCTTGCAGTTTTTGTTGCCATAGCAACTCCATCATTGGCCTCATTTAGGATGTGACCTCTGCTCTGAATGAGGGGAGCAGGAGTGAATGGATGGGAGAAGAGAAACAGAAATTTCTGTTTCTTTCTTTCTTTCTTTCTTTCTTTCTTTGCATTGTACATCAGAAATGCCAAGTTATCCCGTATTTGATGATGGTTACAAATCTGTGTGTGGGAGGTTGTGGTTGTAACAGTGTTATTTTAGTGTCACTGAGATACTATTACAGTTTTTGTTTTATTTCTAATATATATATATATATTATTTTTATATTCCGTTTTCTGTTTTGGTAATTGTGTGTTTGTCATTTTTATCTTTTTTTTTTTTTTTAATCTATTTTTTGTTAGTGCTAAGCATATTGGAAAACTGTTGCGATGTTTTGTTTTTCAACGATGTATTCTGATATAAATGTTCAGGAATTTTCACCAGATGACAATCTATATTTGGAAAGAATGAATTTTTCTAGTGTGGGGGGGTGATTTTCTTGAGGAGTGCATCTGCATGGAAAAGAACAAAGCTGAAACATTACTTTTTTTTTACTCTGAAGATGTTTTAAACAGCAAAATCCTTTTAGGTCTGAATTATTTAGGAAAAAGCTCCACTGATAAAGATATTTCTTTAAGTTATAAATAAAACAATGATAATTGGAGAGTGCCGTATGAGAAAATACTATATCAGTCTTTAGGGATGCACTGATATGAAAATAATTAGATATAAGATACTTAACAAAACCTATATGAGATTAATCAGATATTTATATAGCATTAATATAATATTACAACTTATATCTGCGTAAAAGGATGCGAATGCACAAGTGATCTTGAACTAGGCCTAAGTTATGTGCTAGTCAGAATGTGTAACTCCTGTTGTGGATGTGCTCTTCCCGTAACAACGCGCTGAAACACTGCAACTAAACCCAAAGAATTCACAATTTTTTTTTACAGTACTATTATTCTCTTTACAATGTTATGCAATATGACAGTCCCAATCATAGTTATTAACGTTGTGCATTGCTTTTCGAGCCGCATACACTGAGGATGATCACCGGTAAACTGAATTTCATTTGAATATTCAGGCTCATAAAAATTGAATATTCGTTTATTTAAATGACGTTTAACGAAAAATGCGTTATTTTTTTAAGTTCAATTTTTTAAAAGTTTTTGTCACCATTTCTGAACAAGCTTACGATTAGGCAATATACACAACAAGCTTACAATAGCCTATATGTTAAAGTTTTCTTTTAGTTCAAAACATTAAACAGTTGGCCTATGTGGAATAAAAAAATATAAAGAACAAAAGCATTTAAGCTCAAGCAGCGCGAACGGAAAAAAACCCTAATAAAGCAGACTGCGCCAGTTATCGTACAGAACGTACACGCACTTGAGTCAGCGTATGATTATCGTGTTTATATTGTTTCACGTTTATGTTGAGCAAAACAATAATATCCACATGCAGGGGCGCCGCCAGACAGTTTTACGCGCTGACAGACGTTTCAGAGACACAAAGATAACGGTGTTCTCAGTTTCTAACAGCACTTTTGCGTTTTCCGTTCTTACAAAACAAAATACTGCAAATGCACAAACAAACTTGACTGTGCTCATGGTGTAACTCCTTTGCGGATGCGCTCTTCCCGTAAAAACATGCTAAAATACGGGAGCCAAAGAACTCACAACATTCTTTTACAGTTGTTCTCATTATAATTTTATGTAGCCTATATGACAGATTTGTGCTGCACATGTTGCACTTAACTGTATTTTCCTTTTCAATGTGATTCCAATCATATTTCAAGCAATTTAAAACAATTATGGCGAACAGTGCGCATCTGAACTGTCTCAGCTGAAGGAAATAATCCATTATTTATCGGCTTTAATATATCAACCACATTTTTGTATTGGGTCGATAACATTAAATTGAACATACAGTATCTCACAAAAGTGAGTACACCCCTCACATTTCAGAAAACATTTTAGTATATCTTCACAATCACAATATATCTTGGGACAATACTATAGAAATGAAACTTGGATATATTTTAGAGTAGTCAATGTACTGCTTGTACAGCAGTATATTACTGTCCTCTAAAAATAACTCAACATACAGCCATTATTGTCAAAATAGCTGGCATCAAATTTGTGTATATTGTATTAGAGCAGTTAAAATGTGTGCTTTGAGTACAATTCTCTCATACTGAACACTGGATGTTCAACATGGCACCTCATGGCAAATAACTCTCTAAGGATTTGAGAATTAGAATTGTTGCTCTCCACAAAGATGGTCTAGGCTATAAGAAGATCGGTAACACCCTGAAACTGAGTTACAGTACAGGCCAGGGTCATACAGAGGTTTTCCAAGATGGGTTCCACTCGGTACAGGCCTCGCAAGGGTCAATCAAAGAAGTTAAGTCCTCGTGCTGTGCGTCAGGTGCAGAAGCTGGCTTAAAAAAACAGACGCATGAGTGCTGCCAGCATTGCTTTAGATGTAGCAGAAGCGGAAGGTCAGCTTTTCAGTGCTCAGACCAGGGATGGAAATTAACTTTTTTGTCCACCGGCCACTGTGGCTGGTGGATTTCAAAATCTACCAGCCACTCAATGTTTTTACCAGCCACTTTCTTGTTTTTAACCGACATGTGTAACTGCATGTGAAAATTAATACTACAAGATCTACAATACTTAAGCAGTTTATTTAATCTCAAGTCTCAATGAAATACTGACATTCTCTCTTTCTTTCTTATACACACCAGGCACGGCGTTAGTAGGCCGCCCACCCACTTTTCAACAGGCCCACCCAAAACTTTTCTTCAAAAAAACAAAACAAAAAAAACATTTAATATATTCTAATTTTGTCAAGAACTATAAAAAATCGTCAATAACCTCATAATTTGTGCTAAAATAGTCTAAATGTTTAGTTTAAATTTTTTTAAAAAGCTGGTTATGTCTATTTTGATTTTTCTGCGCAAATTCAGCAGACAGTAGTTCGGGTTTGTTCCGATCAGAGCTCGTGAGTGGAATATTCCGTTCCGCTCGCTCATTCCGCAGGGTCGCTCGCTCAACCCAGAATGGCCTGAGCCTGGCTCAACTTAAAAAGAATTTTTTTTTCTAGTCGACTAGTAGCCTAGTTAGTTGTTCATTTAAGCCATTCGTGGACAAATCACCGCTGTATATTATTTTAATTATGCTACTTAAATAGGCTATATAGCCTACAAAGGATAATGAGCGTTTACGTAATATATTAGCCGCACTCAAGCGCACGACCGCATGCTTAAAGCTAGCCACAAAGAACCGGTAAAAGTAATGATTATGAATGTGTCTAAAATAGCAAGGAGACATTTAATTATTAATAAACCAGTGTTTCCTTTAGGATTTTTTTTAGCAGTGGGGGCAGGTCTGTCCGAACAACCGCGCGATTATCCGCGGGATTCTCCGACATGCACTTTAACAATCACTGCTGATAGACGGCTTTCGTACAGCCCGGGCTTTATGGTAACTTGTTTTATTAGGAGCACTTGTGCTCCTAATTAAAAAAAATTAGGAGCACAGTCCAAATTTTTTTTTTTCCTTTAACGACACAATATTACTGTGCCACATTGTGTGACAAAAGTTTACCTTATGAACATTAAATATTTTCAGTTTTAGAAAAACAATTACACTGGCTGTCATAAATAAATTGCATAAAAAAAATAAAAAAATAAATAAATTCATACATTTCGTGCCTCACTAGCGATTCTTGCTTGAAGTGTGAATGTCCGCACACAAACATTGTTGGCCCTGCAGGGTTTTACCTGGGTCAAAAATGGTCTTCGGTGGCCAACACTTAAAAAAAAAAAAAAAAAGCTGTGATTTTACCTATGGATTTCATAGCTTTGTAAGATAGAATCCTTCTTTAATAGATTATTTTGGTATATAATCATATCAATATAAAAAAGCAGGGAGAAAAAGTAGCATTAAAAAGTTTATTTTAACTAATAGTCTTATTTTCTACCATCTACAATTGAATAGGCTACCATTCAGTTGTAAATGCTGTAGTTTATTAAGGCTAAATCTAGCTAACCATATAGGCTGTACTAAAGGGGGTAAGCACACCTTACGTTCTTATTTGTTCTGTAAATTATTTTTTTTAAACACTTTACAATATGGTTTGATTTAACATTAGTTTATTACTAACATGAACCATGAGCAATACATGTTACTGAACGTATTCATCTTTATTAATCTTAATAAAAATACAGCTGTTTATTGTTTGTTCATGTTAGTTCACAGTGCATTAACTAAATGTTAACAAATACAACTTTTGATTTCAATAATGTAGGCTATTAAATGTTGAAATGAACATTAGCAAAAATTAATACATTCTGTAGAAGTGCAGTTTATTAAAAGTTAATGTTAACTAATGTAGTTATAACTAGAGTTTAATAAATGGAACCTTATTGTAAAGTGTTACCGATCTGTTATACACCGATTCAGACGTCTCGTGAGTTCAGTGTTGGAAAGATCAGTCGTTTAACCATTCATTAAAACGTGGAACCTTGCTTCGCAAAGAGAGTGCTCGCGCACACGCGACCAGAGGGCGCGCGCTCTCGCTCTCTCGTTCTTTTAAAGGGATACTCCACTTTTTTCGGAAATATACTCATTTTACAACTCCCCCAGAGTTAAACAGTTGAGTTTTACCGTTTTAGAATCCATTCAGCCGAACTCCGGTTCTGACGGTACCACTTTTAGCATAGCTTAGCATAGTTCATTGATTCTGATGAGTCCAATAGCATTTCTTTCAAAATGACCAAAGAGTTTCAATATTTTTCCTATTTAAAACTTGACTCCTCTGTAGTTAAACCGTGTACTAAGATCGACGGAAAATGAAAAGTTGCGATTTTCTAAGCCTATATGGCTAGGAACTACTCTCATTCCGGCGTAATAATCAAGGAACTTTGCTGCCGTACCATGGGTGCAGCAGGCGTAATGATATGACGCAGCGCCTGAAAATAGTTCTAATAGGTTAGACAAACTTAGTCCCGGTCACGTTGGAAGAAGTTACCGAGCTGGGGACTATTTTCAGGCGCTGCGTCATATCATTACGCCTGCTGCACCCATGGTACGGCAGCAAAGTTCCTTGATTATTACGCCGGAATGAGAGTAGTTCCTAGCCATATAGGCTTAGAAAATCGCAACTTTTCATTTTACGTCGATCTTAGTACACGGTTTAACTACAGAGGAGTCAAGTTTTAAATAGGAAAAATATTGAAACTCTTTGGTCATTTTGAAAGAAATGCTATTGGACTCATCAGAATCAATGAACTATGCTAAGCTATGCTAAAAGTGGTACCGTCAGAACCGGAGTTCGGCTGAATGGATTCTAAAACGGTAAAACTCAACTGTTTAACTCTGGGGGAGTTGTAAAATGAGTATATTTCCGAAAAAAGTGGAGTATCCCTTTAAACATGCGCCCAGCTGTCACAAGCGCAGCAGTTTATCTACATTACACACCGGTCAAATAAGACTTTGGCGGGACGAAAAAAACGCTTTGGCGGCTGCCAAAAAAAAAAATCTTCGATCGGGTCAGTCGCACAAGTGCGCCTAAATATCTTTTCATGATCGCACACAGACATATTTAGGCGCAAATGCGAGTGAAATGGTCGCACTGTAGAGCCCTAACGTTACCGTGGCGGCAAAAATTTTGCCGTGGCGGGCCGCCATTAACTAATCAACATAGAGGAAACACTGTAAACTGCTGTTTTCTTTGTCGCTGGAAAGATGAAGTTGACAATGCGGACTCGCCATGAACGCCAGAGAGAAATGCACATTTCATATGGATTCCACAATCAGAGAGCCTATTTGTTTTGGTTTTGAATATTTTCGTTTAAAAGTAGACATTTCAAGCTTTCTATAATAGATAGCCTATATTTCTCAAATCTGTGAGGCACAAGCTGAGTTTCGGCGCCCTTCAGTTCACGTGCAATGCAAGTGATCATGCCGGCGCCTTACATTATCTGCTATATATTTTCTTCTTATTTATTAAATACAGGCAATAAAACATTGATAAAACAATGATCAAAATTAAGATACAATTTATACAAAACGAAAATCTTTTAAAAAGAGTCTTTCTACAAAACAAAACTCAATGAAGTGGTCAAAATCATGTCTTACATGTCATGTCTCCAGACATATTTGCGCATCTCATGATGTATCATATCTTTCTCGGCGACCAGTGCCGTTGCTAGGAGGGCGCCAGCGCCTCTGCCTCGCGAGTGGATGATAGTCCTGAAGACGCCTAGCAATGGTATACCTTTAGTGGTAGTATACCTTTAGTTAATTATACCTCAAGAGTCTTCGTAGCGCACTAAGAGACAACGCCAGGTATGATGCGTAATGGAGATTACAAAGCGCTCTTCTTTGGTCAGAACCATGGAGAACGATCGCGGAGAGGTCCGTCCTATGCACCGACACTTTTTACAATGCAACAAAATATTTAAAGAGCATCAAGCTATTAAAATCTATATTATACGCACAGATAATATAACAGTATATTTAGTCCGTAATTTTTATTAGGTTAAACAGTGATTGAATAACGTTTTTAATTTAAGGCCCACCCACAATTGGTCTGGCCCATCCAAAACTGAAATCCTGGCGCCGTGCCTGACACACACAATCGTCTGAAGCGTGTTGACGACATACCGAGCAGAACTTGTCTCGTCGTAAACTAACCAATCGCGGGACTCCCCATTGTCTTCTTTTCTCCATCGTTCTTTTAAAAAAAAAACGTTTTTTGACCTTCGCCTCTTTGTCCACTGGCTCCTCCTGAGATGTTTTCTCTACAGACCTCTTAATGCCTGCGATGTAACGCCACATTTTTTTGAAGGTGTGCCTCTAAAAGTGTCCGCCATCCGTGTGAAACAGTATTCTATTTTTATTTACCCGCCACGGTGGCCGGTAGGTGAAGCGAGTTTACCCGCCACAACACAAAATCACCCGCATTTGGCTGGTGGCGGGTGCTAATTTCCATCCCTGGCTCAGACCATACACCACCACACACTGCAACAAGTCGGTTTGCATGGCCGTCGTCCCAGTAGGAAGCCTCTTCTGAAGCTGGCTCACAAGAAAGCCCACAAACAGTTTGCTGAAAGCAGCCTGTCCAAGAGCATGAATTACTGGAACCAAGTCCTGAGGCCTGCTGAGACTAAGATAAACTTCTTTGGCTCAGATGGTGTCCAGCATGTGTGGCGACGCCCTGGTGAGGAGTACCAAGAACATTGTGTCTTGCCTACAGTCAAGCATGCTGCTGGTTGCATCATGGTCTAGGGCTGCATGAGTGCTGCTGGTACTGGGGAGCTGTGCTTCATTTAGGGAAACATGAATTCCAACATGTACTGTGACATTCTGAAGCAGAACCTGATGCCCTCCCTTCAGAAACTGGGCCGAACGTTATCATGCCGATAACGACCCCAAACACACCGCCAAGATGACAACTGCCTTGCTGGGGAAGCTGAAGGTGAAAGTGATGGAGTGGCCAAGTATTTCTCCAGACCTGAACCCTATTGAGCACCAGTGGGTCGTCCTCAAGCGGAAGGTGGAGAACCGCCATGAGTCTAACATTCATCAGCTCCGAGATGTCATTATGGAGGAGTGGAAGAGGATCCCAGCAACAACCTGTGCAGCTCTGGTGAACTCCATGCCCAGGAGGATTAAGGCAGTGCTAGATAACAATGGTGCTCACACAAAATATTGACACTTTGGACACAGTTTTGACATGTCCACTTAGGGTGAACTCACTTTTGTTGCCAGCTATTTTGACAATAATGGCTGTATGTTGAGTTATTTTCAGAGGACAGTAAATCTATACTGCTACACAAGCAGCACATTGACTACTCTAAAATACATCCAAGTTTCATTTCTATAGTATTGTCCCTTGAGAAGATGTACTAAAATGTTTGCTGAAATGTGAGGGGTGTACTCACTTTCGTGAGATACTGTATACTGGCCGATACCAATATGGTGACTGATATATTGTGCATCCCTATTTTTTTGTTGTTGTTTTGATGTTTTAAGTGCCGTGTAGATGGCATGATTTGGTTAAAGTCTCTCAGAAAAATTGCATATCTCGTCTAGTTCACCACTGCTACAGCCACACATGTTCAGACAGACTCCTTTGGCCATTGTGTTTCCACTTTAAGTGTTGCACTTTCAAAATGACTTCTCAAGGTAAAATAGTCCAGTTTTTAAGAATTTGTCTTCAATCTGTTCCATTCCAGTCATTTGAACACAAGAACGCTGTTAGAAGAACGCCCCGTAATGTGTATAGGGGGTCAGGTGAACCTAAAATCATCTAATAATACAGGCCTTCTGCTTAAAAGGGTTTAAAAATAAATAATTTACTCCCCATTTTGAAAAATGTTTTTTGAAATGAAAGTCAGTGTTGTTTTGTACCCCACTGACTTTCATTGCATGTACAAAAACAAAACGTTCTTCAAAATATCTCCTTTTGTGTTTCGCTTGAAAAAAGAACTGCATGAGAACGAAGACAAACCATCCCTTTTAAGACCAATTAGTTGAGTAGGCATTCAGGTGACCCACCAACTAGTACATTTTAAAAAGGTAGTTTTGCACACCCCCTTGTGATGTGTACGCCACATCTTTGAATGTATCAGAGCAAAAGGTGCCTTTCGTAATGAGTGATTTAAATTTAATTTCTAAAAGGCATCAGGGAAGCTGCAGCCCGTTTGATCGTGCGTATCAGTGAATGAGAGTTTGAGGTGCAGAAAGAGTGCTTTGTGAGTGTGCTGCTGTTAAATGTGTGAAGACTTCAAACAAGTCACTCATCTGTCTGTCTCTCTCTGTTTATCTACAGTAGTGGCCCTCGTACCGTGTGATCAGCGTAGCCTGCGTCTGAGCTGGTGACTTCTCTGGACCGCGTGAAGGCAGCTCTTCTGCTGAGTGCTCTTGGAGAAGATGCGTGCGCACAGATAAGAGACTCTTCACACGAGAGACAAAAATGTGAGTCAATAACCTGACAGCTTCTTCCATTCAGTCCCGTCATAATTCCTGCCGGGTAATAAAACCTTAGGCTAATCTCTAAATAATGTCTGCCAAATAGGCTAACGGCTTTATAAAATGTGGGGTTTGTGTACGTTAGATCATGATCATGTCTCTGTAGTCTGAATGCTTTTATTACATTTTCACAGCAAACGTATTTACTTTGAGAGGCAGTTCTTCAAAACATGGTGATTTGGTGTCTCACAGGGTTAAAGGGGTGGTTGATTATGATTTCATTTTTCTAACTTTAGTTAGTGTGTAATGTTGCTGTTTGAGCATAAACAACATCTGCAAAGTTACAATGCTCAAAGTTCAAAGCAAAGGGAGAAAGTTTCTTTTAAAGAAATCGTTTTTTAAGGACTACAACAAACGGCTGGTAGGAACTACACGAGCTTCCTCCTGGGTTAGTGACATCACCAACCCTAAAATTTACATAAACCCCGCCCCCGGGAACTCATTTATAGATTATCATGACAGAATATGCTAATCAATGACTAGAAGATAGTTCACTCCACATCAGCAACATAAACTAATCAACTAACCATTCAGAAATGTCCTGTTGCATTCTACATGTTGTCACTTCTTCTTGAGTCTCTCCATCTTTGTCTGACTCCGGTTTGAACATAAAATGCTTAAATTTAAATTTTCAGTGCATGTCCATTAACAGGTAAAAGGACACAAGCTCTTGAAGCTCCGCCCCCTGTGCGGGGAGCAGCAGCTCATTTGCATTTAAAGGGACAGACACAAAAACGGTGGATTTTTGCTCACCCTTAAAAAGTGACAACTTTAACATGCTATATGAAAATATCTGTGGGCTATTTTGAGCTAAAACTTCACATATACACTCTGGGGACATCAAAGACTTATGTCACATCATTATACCACCCCTTTAACACCATGCCACAACAAAAATGTAATGTATTAAAACAGTGGCAGTAATATAAAGTAAAATGCACAAGCAATAATGTAAAATAAAACTACATAAATTATTGTATTATATTTTACGTTATTATATTTTGTGCATGCATTTATTTGGCTGTCATCACATTTAATTTTGTTTATAACTGCTACTGAATCAACATTCAAGCCATTTCTGCTGAAAGGTGAAGATCCAACTTTATGTATGTTCTGCAATTTCCCCCTGTCTATCCCCCTGTCTATATTTTATTGGACTGTGTCCTGCTTTTGAAGCAAGTCTTTTTAGTAAGCTCACTTTAGTCAGATTTTACCAGAAAGTTTTTGATTTTAAAACACTTAAGCAAAACATGGTCAGGTCAAAGCGTCTGAATCATTTTTGGTCCCAAATTTTTATAGGTTTTACTGGTAGTCCACTGTATGAATAATTTTTGGGTATAATATGTCAGAGTTTACTTTATTTTATCCTGACTTACATAAATTAATTATAGTGCCCTGCACCCACTAGTTAAAAAAATATAAGAAATTATAACTGGTGTCTGAATAATTTGGGGTATATAATAATTATTAAAATGTATTTTTGGTATTTATGCAAGTCTTGTATGTGTTGAAGCTGTTGACGCACCAAACTACGGGAAGTTCTACGTCCCCACTGTATTTTTAGAACAATACATTTTCTTACATAATATCAAGGAACTTTTCCCAAAACTTTTGTGTTCCTGGCTGTGTCTCGCTCCTGCCCCGCTGCGCATCTTTCTGAGGAATCCCAACTTTAGAAACAAGTAGCAGAAGTTTATTTTTAACTGTGTCCCTGATCTTTTCAGACTGATCTTAATCATTTGTGTTGCGCATTTCAGCGTGGATCTTTTTTGATGAGTCTTCTTACAATTACTTTAAAAATAGACCATTTTAGAAGTTTAAAACTGTACTTTAAATGACAGTGAATTTGCAGGTTGGAGAAAATGCTCATCGCTGACAGTTTAAATCTTAAGGATCAGAGAGAGGGTGCAAAATGTTTGTAAAAATCGGGAAATTTTTTTGGCAAACGTAAGTGGGAAAAAAAGGAATAATAATGAATTTAAAAGCTACAGCGTTTTAGGTCCAACACTTAAAGATCAATCTTTAAAACATCTCAATTTGTGCTCGTCGGACTCTTAATTTAGGACGGTAGAGAATAACTCTCTTCGTCAGTTTCTCCGTGTATAATATGGATCAGTGGTATGTTTGTTTAATGCACAGCAGCTCTTCAGTTTCAGGACCTTTACTGCTGAACTGTTTCCATCTTTGCTAAAAATCCTTTGATCCCCCTCTTGTTTGGGAGGCTTTAGTCTGTTTGCTTTATGTATCCTCAGTTAACTAAAGTGCACTTTTAGATTGTATAGCAAATAAAAGCGGTGTAGTTCCCAGTACAATATAGTAATCATGCTTGAACGGACGCTCGTTCTGTTATTATCTTAGGCTAATGATCTCTAGGTTAATGCCCAGTGAAAGTGCATCGAAAAACAGTCTAAACTATTGCATCTGTTGTGTGAACGTTGATGTAATGGGAGCTTGTGCTCTGGATGTGCGTGTCATAAAACATACACTACCTTTCAAAAGTGTGAGGTCAGTAAGATAAAAAAAAAATATATATATATATGAACTGATACTTTTCAGCAAGGATGTGTTAAATTGATCAAATGGCAATAACGACATTTATAATGATCATGTGACACTGAAGATTGGAGTAATGATGCTGAAAATTCAGCTTTGCTTCACAGGAATAAATTACATTTTAAAGTTAAAATACAATACAAAACCCTTATTTTAAATTGTAATACCCCAAGTAATCCCAAACTTTTGACTGGTAGTGTATTTCAAATCACAAATAAAATCTTACAGTAGTGCGGTCAGAAATGGTTTAAGATAAAATCACACTAAAAACAGTCTTTTTCAGGCGGCTCAAGTTAAGTGCTTTAGTGTAAACAAAAAAGGAAATTGGCCATTTAAAGGAAGGCGGGACTTTTATGTTGAGTGTAATGATTGATCTTATTCATAAATTTACAAAACTGCACCAGGCAGCAAACATTTTCAGCTAGTCTTTAGGGCTGTGTGCATGAGTGTTTGTATCTGTGTCAAAAAATAGTTAACTTATTTCTGCTTGTGCCCTTTTGAAGAAGATCTGTGTCCTCCAGAGGACATGTGTGCTGCTGTGAGCGTGTACGAGTTGCGACGGGTGTGTGCAGCGCAGCGGCTGTTTGACAGGAGACAGAGAAGGGTCAAGGTGTCTGTTGGCGCTCTTGTGTGCCAGTGTATGGCTACTGTGTCAGCGCAGGGCACACCGCCGCAAACGACAGATGTCTCTTGTGTGCCACAGGAGGCTTACGTTAGGAGCAGATGGGGAAGAGAGGAGAGCTCTTTTTGAGCGTTTCACTCAATGGGCCACATGAAAGCCTTTCATTGTCTTGTTTTTTTGGGTATCCTGTACTTGCCTCTTTTCTTCATGAGCTCACTCTCAACTGCTTTACCGTTTATACTCCTCCCTGATGCAGACACACAACACACACATATGCAGGCAGAGCAGATTACTTGTCCCTGTTCTCTCCAGCCAGGTCCCTGTTGGCTTGGGCTTCTCAAACGTTCAGATGATTAATGGGCTCAGAAATCTGAAGGCGCTCTCTGCCGCCGCCACCGTCTTCTCATCCATTCCTCCCATCCCCCTTGTTCTCCTCACTCCCCTACCCTCCCCAATCCCATCTATGTTTGAATGCAGGAACACACACACACACACACACACACACACACACACACACAGAAACAGCCACCAAATGCTGGTGAGGGTCGTCCCAGCCTCTCAGAGTTGTGCTTTGTCACTCGGGCAGCTGCTGTATTGTCTCAGGCGGTGTTGGGGAAGGCACGTGCTCTGGGTGGAGGGATTGCCGCTGGTTGGCCAGGCTCTGGCTGCAGAGGGTTTTCTGACAGAATGTGAAATTGGAGGACATCTCTTCCTCCCCCCAGCAATATACACAGCCTAAAGACATGGAAAACCTACAGATTTCCCATACTCACACCCCCCCCCCCCCCACACACTTAAAGGAGTGGTTGAGTCATGGGATGGGGCAATAAAAGTGAGTGCAGATGGTCGGGCTGGATAGGTTTACCTGGAATGTGAGCAATTAAGGTCAAAGGTTAGGGTTCCTGTCCCCTCTAGTGGGTCAGGAATCACTTTTTGTGTGTGTGTGTGTGTGTGTGTGTGCAGGTTTTGCTATACTTTAGGGCCAAACGTCCTCCCTAATTGAGAGAGATACCTTGATAATCAGTTTGTGAAGACGTTTTGTGTCTTCACTAGTTAAAAATGTTCTGAAATCAGCCAAATCTTATTGATGTAGGCTACAGGTTTTTGTGATGGTTAACTTTTAGGTGTTGGTTCGATAATTTAAATCGAGATCTCTTCTCCCACGATTCTGAATAGACAACTACAAAACGATGTCATTTACTAGAGATTTTGACAAAATGTTAATTGCTGTGGTCTATTTAAAAAAAAAAATTAAATTGGGTTTGATGAATGATTCAATGACTCATTCATAGAGACTTTACTTGTTTCATTGCTGGATAAATCAGCAATTTTTGAACAAATCTTTTTGAATGATTCAATGAAAAATAAAAATGTATTCACTTGTCGCCACCTACTGGTGTAATGTAATTTAATACAAACTTTAATTTAATTATGAAGTTACTTTCAAAAGGTGATTTACTTCTGTGATAATTTGAATGATTGTTAAACAGATATAATTCACACCTGCTCTCTCTGGGTCAGCGGCAGCGGCAACGGCAAAGCAGATCTTAATGTTCGCTGTAATCATACTTGTCAAATGTTTAATAGACGGCCAGATCGTTGTTTAGGAATAAGATTGTGTGGGTGTTCGAATCAAGATCGCAATCTTTTAACAATTCAGCGTGCAGCTCTAAAATGTTCAGCATGTTTCAGAGTTAAGAGCAACACTGTGTTTATTTACACGTGAGCAGCTGATTATCCACCAATGTTTGCAGCGTCTGAGAGCGGCTTGGTTCACTTAAACACTCAATTTAACATCCCCAATTTGGGAACGCAACATGCGCCAACCATCTTCCCATGCTTATAATAAGTGCTTATAAACCGGCTGCTGTTAATTTGATTCGTTTTCTGTCAACATCTAAGTTTGATGGTTTAACATTTAAAAATTGAAGAAATTAAGACAACCATAAATATATTTGTTTTAAAATTGTACAGTTTTAAGTTAAAATAAAATTATATTATTTTTCTCATTTATTTTACAGAGAAATATTACAAATATTAAGAGTAATACCTTATTTTGTTTGTCATTTTTATATTTTTAGTATTAATATTATGAATTATTACAATAATAATAATAATTATTATTATTCTCTATTTAGTTTACTCTGAATTATTACAAATATTAAGAGTAATGTCTTATTTTATTCTTTTATTTTATTCAGTATTATAATTATTAGCATAGGATGACAACATTTTAATACATATAAATTAGGATTTAAACCCCTTAACTGCATGTATGAATAATGTTTGCTTTAGCAAGCACTGGCATTTAGCCTTTAGAAGACTAATATGGAATAATTGTTAAACATAATGTTGAGCTGTGCTCATTTCGTGCGAGTTTGAACTCGACTTTCGCCCCTCTGTACCGCAGCTGCGAATGAAAGTATCAAACAACGTAAAAGTCAAAAGTGACTCTTTTTTTTGTCTTCGCAGAAGGCGAGTTTTGGTTTAGAAAGAAGCTTACACAGGCTTGTCCCGGCCACATCGTTAACCCGTTCATCGACATTGTATCTGCTGTTGTGACTTCATCTGTTTAGAGATCTGTCACTTTCACATGGCCAACACAACACCCCACTTTTATTCTCACTGGCGTTCAATACGTGATAATTGCTTGTTAGCTTCTAATGTAAATCCATCTCCCTTTTGGGTTAGAATGATTGTTTACAAGTGTCCTTTAATGAGACAGAATCAAATCTACATGGACCTTAGAGTAGACACTGGGTTTAATGTGACATGAATTAATGCGAGGCTTTGAGGGATAGAAGTACAGCCTGTTCATGGGGTCCTTGGTCACAACACATGCATTTTTGGGGGGGGTCTCTGGAATCCTTTAATAGATTTGGGAACAATTTGCATGCATAAATGTTAGTAAAAAAAAGTATGAAGGTAAATATTGCTCTTATGTATTCTTGCGACATAAATGCATTTTGAATTACTCCAATTACATTTACTTAAAGCATTTTCAATCATCTTGGGTACAAGGTTTGAAATATTGAAATTTTCCTCTGATGGACTCCGATAAGCCTAAAAATAATTTTGGCGAATACATTTTAAAATGTATGTTTTGATCAAAAAAAGGCTTATAAATATTGACACATGTCGATCTATAACCCTTGGGTGTAAATGATCAGCTGCTGACTTGAGAGTATTCAGCTTTCATTTCATTTTTTTCCCTCTGTGACCTTCTACCAGTTACAGGAGCTCACAAACCTCCACTCTTCCGTTCCACTGTTTTTCTCTCTCTCTACCAGTATTTTCCCCTCCACCGTGTGTGTGACACAGTGTGTGACTGTGACCACTGTGTGACTGGGTGGTCCTGAACTGAAAGTGAGGTAAAGGTGGCAGAGAGGGGAGAGGGGGTGGAAGGAAATTAGCCTGAGTCATGATGATGATGATGATGAGGTGTGTGTGTGTGGACAGATGGTGGGATGATGCCATCAGGGGAGGAGGTCTTTAGGGGAATGAGAGGCTGTCCCACTCTGTCACACAAACATTGTGTAGTTCTGTGCCTAAAGGAATAGTTCACGCAAAAATGAAAACGGTCATATTTACTCACGCTCCTGTCTTTCCAAACTCCTAATTTTCCATACAGTGGAAGTAACTCAGCATTGTACACTAATTAAAATAAAAAAAGTTGACTTAACTTAAATTTCCAAGTCAACTTGTTTATTTGAATTAATAAATGTAAACTTGTAATGTTTTTTTGATATAGGCTACCTCAAAGGACGTGGGTTTATTGAAAAAGGTGTTTTGCTCTAGTTAACATTAAAACAAGGTTATGAAATAAAGCTATAACTGCGGGCTTGAAGTTTTGTTCTAACGTTTAATAGAAACCAGCAGCAAAAACTCCTTTTTACATATGGAAATGGAAATATGAACAATGTCAAACACCACAACCATACTCCTTAACTATAAAATTAATACAAAAACAAAAAGTACTCAAAAGTCCAAGGCAAAGAGAAGGCCAAACTGGTAAGAAACTGCAGATTACAGGTCTGAAGAATTTTTGAAAACCTCTTCCTTCAACAAAATAGCAAAATTTGTGACATTAGGCAGTCGGGACGTCATTATCTTCAGTTACAATAAGAATCCACGCTTTCATTCCTGTCTGTCTGTCATCAAGTGTCCTAAAGAAACAAAGAACAAATCAATATCACCTTACATTAACCCATTAATTTTTTTTTTTTTTTTTTAAGGAATAGATTAATCTTTTTTTTTTTTTCATTAGATGCATGATTAAGACATTCTAACCATTATTTGTAACATGCCTTCCATCCAATAAGTTGCAATAAGCTGAAACGAGCTGTTTTGAAATTCTGTCAATTATCATGAATTTCAAGCAATATAGTTCTGGCGCTCTTTAATGTGGCACGACACACACATGAACTGGTCATCTCTTCCTCTTTACTACTAGTTATAGCACATTCGTGTTCATATACAGTACAAATTACTGAAATTGATCATTTATTATCATGTAATCATGTTTCAACCATGTAAAGACATTTAGAAAACAGTTTGAGAACAATTTCTCATTTGAAAAACCTAAATATTTTAAGATTGCAATCATACATTTATTTACTGTTTTTATGATTTAATTTATAATAATTAGTCACTTGTGTAGTTGACATTTGATTTATCATTTATCCATATTATTATTATTATTATTCATGTAATTGTTTTATATTTTATATTACTTATTTTACTTATTTCCTTGCTCTTACAATGCTTATTGTTTAATCTTATGATTGTGTGGTTTGTAAGAATGTTTGTCTTCACGAGTTGGAGATAAAATAATGTCTCCATTTCAAGGTTTTTAACGTCACAGGGCGATGTTTTGAAGCAGTAATTTTCCATTGTTTCTCACTTCTTCTGCTCTTCCTTGGCTCTCGCAGTCAAACTCTTAGGCTGATAGAAGACTTGTATCTTCTGGCAGGGATTCGGCACCCCTTGGTTGAATCTAATGTATTTAATATTTCTGACATGGAGATCCATCAGATCTAACATTTTGGCACGATCTAACACATTTTTACTAAATAAATTTTGAATTGATAACCAAAAATAAATAAATAAATTCGCTGTCATGAAGATTTGCATCCCTTTTAGTCACTCATGGTTATGTGGCAAGATGTTGTCAAGGCTTTCAGCAGAAGAATTAATAAATCATACTCACCAGACATGTTTTAAGCAGTGAAGATAAATCTTCATGGCGAAACAAGGGAAGATATTTTAGGACTGTCTGCTTTCTGAGATTACCACTATTGTAAGTCTATTGGAGTCTTGGTATTTAAGACAAGAGTGGAAAGAAAAGACATGATAAATGGATTTGAAATGTAGTGTTCTTTTGTATTGTGTAGTGATGTGGTATTCTAAGTTGTTCTTCCTAAAAACAGTCTAGTCAGCCTGTGTACACTTGAGGAATATACTGCCTTCAGCTTCCTGCAAATAAAAATGCCAAAGGGCTCTGATAAATGTATATTTTAGAGGTAACTTTGCCTCATGATTGTGATTAACAGTTTACCTGCTGATAAAGCTTAAAGGGGGGGTGAAATGCTCATTTTCAATCAATCTCCTGTTAATCTTGAGTACCTATAGAGTAATATTGCATCCTTCATATCTCCAAAAAGTATTTTGTTTTATTAAATTTTTAACATAAAGATAGGCTGTACCGAGTCTTTCCGGAAAAAAACGAGCGGCTGGGGGCGGGCCGTGTGGGCGAAGCTTAGCTGTGCTAACGCGCCAAGCTAGTGACAACACACAGAGACATTTGTTCAACAAACAGTTTTACTCACCGTCCGGTTCCAACGCACGACCGCGAATTTTTATCATTGTGACTGCTCGATCCTTAAGCATTAGACGATCTGCAAATCCGTGATCTGGGCTTTGTTTATAAAACAATCATCGTCGAAATGCAGGGAACAACAGTCTTTACACAACTCCGTTTATGCTCAGGAAAACAAACTCCATCCACGGGTTCCTTAACACTGGGTTCTTTGGGAATCTGTGCAGGGTTGTCTTGCCCTGGCAACCAAAAACACACTTCTTTGGTGACATTGACTTCCCAAAAGCCGGGCAGGGCGCTTTGATGGCGAACTGCTTTCACTCTCTTGCTCTGGTCTACGAGTGCGCGCGCGGCCGCGATCTTACCGGAGAAGTGCCCTTAGGACCCATATAAGGAAATTCCGCCCTATCTTACGTAAGACAGAGCCATACTCGAAAAAAACTTTCCGAAACTTGTGACAAACCGGAAGGAGTATTTTTGGAACAAAAATACTCCTTCAAACGTACAACTTAGTTTTTGAAACTTTGTCCATGTTTAGCATGGGAATCCAACTCTTTACCAGTGTAAAAAACTAGCATTTCACCCCCCCTTTAAGAAGATCTTCCGTCTATTGTCAAAAAAAAAATGCTATTCTTGCTCTAGAATTTGAGTTGGTGTGCTGGTGAAGTTTCTGAATATTTTCAAGCTTTTTTTTAGGGGCTTTCGCACTGGGTAGTTCTAGGAACTTGGTTATAGGAACTAGCCACTAGAATAGTTCCCCGAGAACTAATTCCCCCAACGCTGCAGACAACAGGCAAATGCCGTTATCGCTGTTTTCCATGTTTGGGGAGTAAATGTTTACACATTTTAAGAGTGTTAGGTGCCGGTGTTTGACATGCGTGTGGCAAATCAATGTACACTTACGTCTCTGGTAGTTCCTGTATAGTGCTGGTTTAGACCCTAAACTGAAGTAGGATCTAATTTAGTTCCCCCAAAAGGAGTTCCTAGAGCTAAAATCGTTCCTAGTTCCTGCAGTGCGAACACACCAAAAATACTTTCAAAAGCGTATTAGTAAATGTTGAAATGTACATGACATCAGATTAATAAATGCTGTGGAAGTATTGTTCATTCTCAGTTCATGTTTACTAGTGTAGTTAACTAATGTGAACGGATGAAACCTTATTGTAAAGTGTTATCTACAAAAGCTTTGTGTGATAAATAGACCTGAATTAAATTGCAACTTTCTGAAAATCTTCTCAAATGTCATTTGCACTTGCACATGTTCAAACATCAAGGTTTAACTTCAGTGAGATCAACAGCTTTTAGTTCTCACGGGTCTCTTGTTTGAATATGCAAACAAGTTGCAAGGAATTACAAATGACAAATGAGAGTTGTGAAAAAAGGGAAAGATTTTTAGTGAATATTGACTTCTGTCTTTTACTTTAACAAATCTACAGCATTGCTTCAGGCGACTTCTAATATAGCGCATGAGTCATATGAATGAATTATGAAGCTTTACTATGTTCCATGGAGTACATCGTCATTCAGACATGAGATCAAACATGTTTAGAAACGCAAAAGGAACAGCGATGATAAGGTTTTCATTTTGGGTGAAACGAAACCTTTAAAAAGCCATCATGGCTGAAACCGGTCGGCTCCAGACTCGACACCAAGAACCCTGATGCGAAATAAATGCTCATAATATTCACACCAAACTTGAGGTGTCTGTATCAGAGTTTGTGAATCATGCACCAGTACAGGAAAGTGACAACGTTACCTCAGAGAACACATGAAAAAAAATCCTCCCCTTAGTTTGACACTACCAAAATCAACATCCTCCCGCATTAAGCGAGTGGTGTCCAAGGAGTATTTTCATGTGTTTTATGGAGGTGTACCCCTGTGTTGTCCTCTACTTCATCCTCCCCTGGGTCCACTCACTCACCGTTTCCATCTACTCCTTGTAAACCCTCCCATCTGAGCTTCAGCGTCTCGTGCATCCGTGTAGTTTGGCACAGAGGACAGTTTCTGTGTGCCGGTTGGACCGCCCCAGTGTGGCTTGTTTTTTGTGCCGGTGCAGTCTAGACGTGTGAATGTGTGCGGCGTGTGGAGAGGCAGCAGATAAGACGGCCCTCGGTGTAGTGGGGGAGGCACGCAGGAGATCGTCTGAAAAGAATGAGTGGGGGAGGGCGAAATGGAGGGAGGAAGGGGGTGGGGAGCTAAAGGTGTGTGTGTGTGTGTGCTGAGGAGAGAGAAAGAGGCAGGAAGAGAGAGAGAGAGAGCGCGTGAGAGAGGGAGGGTGGAGAGTGCTCAAGCTATTGATGGTGAAAGAAGGGAGGGGTTAGAGAATGAGCAAGCGCCGGAGAGAGCCGAGGGAGGGGTGTGTGGGTAGAGCCTCTTCTCAATGAGGAAGCACCAGAGCCATTTTCACTGTTGAGTAAGAGCACGCTGTTCTCGGCGAACGAGTGAGAGAAAGAAAGTGCGCATTCTGGGTTTTACTTCGCTCGCTCTCGCTCTCCCCCGCTTTCTGGCGCCCCGCTGGAGGTGGTTTGTGTGAGAGGCCTCGGGTGAACACACAATGGGGCGAAGTGCCTGTGGCAACTGGGCCGTTGTGCTGCTGACGGGGGGAGGGTGTCGAGAGCCGACCGGCGCACAGAGCTAACAGATCCAGCCGGACTCAGGCCTCTGCGCCTCTCTATCACACACACTTGCCCGCCCGCGAGACTACGATCGGAGGCTTCTCAGGAACCGCAAAACCTTTCTCTCAGGACTATGGTGGACTAACTATGGATTAACATGTATTTGGCGCAGTGGATTTTGGGACACATACGTCAGAACTGGAGATTTGAGAGCGAGAGGTTACTGTGTTTTGGGATCGAGTGACGAACTTTTCTTGCCTTTAGTTCCCTTTCTGTTTTGCTTTTGATTCCACATAAATGGATTACAAAATGCATTCCAAGTCCAATGATTTGCTGGATTTTCAGACGCTGGATGCCCTTTTGGAAAAAATTGCACATTGCTCTGTCCCTGTTAAAAGGTAAAACTGATCAGCTTTTTGTGAATTTGCTTTTCTGAACATTACACAACTAATCACCAGTGGTGTTTGCTTGTGCAGTATCTCTTTTTGTTGCTTTCTAGCTTGTTGTTTACTCCTGATGAAGTTAATATTCATAGACTTTAAGTTTTTGTTGTAGTCTTTTGGTTTGTATTACTCGTTTTTGCGTTATTTTATAGACGTCACTTTGTCGGGTCAGTAATATTTTTTAATATTGTCCTTCACTGGGAGTTTTCCCCAGAATGGCCTCAAAATAGTGTTTTAAAGGGTGGCATTGTTGGTAAGAAAGCTAAAAGCCCCGAACAGGCAGCCTCCCGGAGGGACGGAGGGGGTGTGTGAGTAAGCAGGGGGAGGGGGTGGGTTTTTCAGAGGAAGAAGGGGGTGGTGTATTTGTTGTGGCAGAAGGAGAGGGTTCACCCGGCTATGATTTAGCAATTTTAGTCAGTATTCATCTTAGACTCACTGCAAATAAGCATATTTAAACGATTATTTATTTATTTATATTAATATACGACATTATTTGGTTCACTGCAGATATTTCAAATCTTTTTTTAGACACTGAAACAGTGAAAAAAGTTTGTGGATGTTTCCTAATGCTGAAAATATCTGTTTTTAGTTGGCAACCTTCAAATGCTTCACAAGGTCTGCATTTAATATAGGGCCACTTTTTTCTTAGGAAGTTTGTCCTTGTTTTTTTACGGTAATCTATTTCTGTGCTGGTCTTAGAACGGACCGATTAAGTAACATCCTAACATCCTTCGCTTGTTTAACCAAACAGTATTCCTCAGGTGTCCTTGGTAAAGCAACTCAACTCGCTTTATATCTCTTTTAAATGGATGTTCTAGCTCGGTTTTGCTGTACTAATGTTGCATTTTAGTAAATGAAAGCGACTAAACACTCCCATGAAACTGTACCTACTGAATATTCTTCTACTAAACCTCTTAGCATAACAAACGGCCTTGAGACTTGTGAAGGTGTCACATGCGAGCTGGACATTCCCACCCTGAAGTTTGAGTCGTGAGAGGCATGTGGAACAGTTGCATTGGGAAAAAAGTTCTCCAGTCACATTGCGCACATGCCTAGCGTGTGCTGCGCTGCCAGTTCGCTCCTGGCTCCGTTCTCCAATAGACATTTGTTAGACCCTGTTCGGAGTCGTTTTAGGTCACTGATCAAAGCGCTAGAACAAACACGACATGGCACAGCAAATGTTCAAGTAAGGAAAAAAACACCTCTGTTTTGTTTGTCAGAGGTGCCCATGCTGATGTTTGCACAGATTAGTTCCCTCCATGTCGAGAACAGTTTGTAACACACAAACACAACAAGTCAGACGGTTGTTGTACTTTCTCCTGGCAGTTGAGGCTGCTATGAAGCCTGAGATGTAGGGAAGAACAGCTCGCAGGAGTGCTGGCAAGACAAAAGTGTGAAAGAAGAGAGGGGAGATGGATGAGGGAGGTGGGACTATTGGCCTGAGCAACTGACTCTGTACAGTTTCATTTATTATTTATGCAAATGCTTTCAAGCAAACAAACCTGCTGCCCCTGTCCTGTACCTAGAACTCCACTGGGAGCCTGGAGCTTTCTGTCCTGAGAAACTCCCAGTAAGCATTAATGATTAATTGTTTACTTTCGTTAGGGATGCAGTCATTTTGTTTGCCGTCGGTTTTTACACCCTCCCTTTGATGCGTCACGCTTGGGCTTGGCCTGCCCGTAGAACCAGATTTCCTGGTGAGTGCGCTCAGGTTCACAGTAACCAGAGCTACTTCCTCCCTCACACACATTCCATAGTGGTATGTAATGATCTGTGTCCAGTTCAGAGGTCAACTTTTATTCCACAGGGTGTTTGGGGCAGGAAGTTTAACGGCCCAGGACAGACACTGCTGCAGTTATTTCGGCATGTTTGACTTGAAGCGACGCTGCACAGACCGTGTGGATGACGGTGAAAGTGCAGCGAGTGCGATTCGAAAGCATATGAACCCGTCTTGTCATCGGACTTGTTTTAACCAGGCCTGTGCTGGAAACATTTTCACAAAAGTTTCATGTGAACAAATTCAGGCTTTTGATAATGGTGGACTTACCAGACCAGGCACTTCTTTCTGGAGATTGGTAGTAGATAGCTATACCATTTACTATTCTGAATGGCGGTTTCAAAAGCCATTGAACACAAAGTTTGCATAAACATAAACAAGTTAAACTTATGCGATGATAGCTAGACTCTTGACGCTTCTCATTTAAAATAGCAATTAAGGGGTCAAGGTTGTCAAGGCTAATGGAATAAAGTTCAATAAAATCAAATTATTTTGTTTAAAGGTCCCGTTCTTCGTGATCCCATGTTTCAAACTTTAGTTAGTGTGTAATGTTGTTGTTAGAGTATAAATAATATCTGTAAAATTATAAAGCTCAAAGTTCAATGCCAAGCGAGATATTTTATTTAACAGAAATCGACTACATCGAACGGCCCGTTTGGACTACATCCCTCTACTTCCTTCTTTAATGACGTCACTAGAACAGTTTTTTGACTAACCTCCGCCCACAGGAATGCTCCCTCAACTCTACCGAAATTCGTTTATGTACTTGCGCACTTCTAATAATTTACTGTGTTACTCAGCTCTTACGGTGATTTTCTGAAGTAAAACTGACGCTTCATCTTTTGAGTGATGTACAATAAACTTTATTAAACTCATCAGTATATGTTTGATCATCATTCAGACAGCAGACCTGTAGGCTATTAATAAATAATGGATACATAGCCTACAAGCAGATGACAAATACGTTATAATAACCGTAATTAAACTACTAAACTATACCTGTTTCATCTCTATACAGCACTCTGACTCTGTAGGCATTATTGTCCGACTCGAAATGAACAACGTTACTGAGAGTTTCTGATATTAGCATCATTCCGTGAGATGAAATTGTCCTGAGAGACTGAGCGCGAGCTCATGAAGCTCCGCCCCCTGTGCCGTCCAGCAGCAGCTCATTTGCATTTAAAGGGCACACACTAAAACAGAGCGTTTTTCTGAGCCCCAAAAAATGACAATTTAAACATGCTGTAAAAAATGATCTGTTGGGTATTTTGAGCTGAAACTTCACATACACACTCTGGGGACATCAGAGACTTATTTTACATCTTGTGAAAAGGGGCATAATACGGGACCTTTAATATTATATAATACTTGATGATTATTTTGTTTATTTATAATAATTTTGACACTATCAGACAATTTAAGAACAACTGAAACCACAAAAATGAAGAAATCACTCTTGGTAGCCTTCTAAACGTGTCAAGTTGAAATTTTCTGCGTGGAAATTTTCTCTTCAATGTATTTCATCATAAAGAGTAAGAAAATGTGCAATTATAGCTCAAGCTGTGAGGTTTCATTTATACACAGCTGGATAAAGGTTGTGTGGAAACCCTTAAGATGGTTTAGGCTTGTTTTATGGACATGGCTATCCTGCATGCTGTCGCTAATTTAGAATACTCCAAAGTCATTAACATCAAAACGAGGTTAAGATTAAGAACAAATTCATGTGCGCACACACGTGTTGTGTAATAGGTGAACATTTTTCGTGAAGTTCTCCTGTGCGTTTAAGTATGAACAATTCACACTATTATTAGTGAATGATTTTAGTACATTTCTTTCCTTCACCTCGGGGGCTCTCTCGTTCCTCCCCATAAACCCAAATTTAACGTCCAAACCAGCTAGATTACTGCAAATTCACTTTGTATACACCTCCAAAAGAATGAGGATGTGAAGAGTCAATGGTTAAAATTACCACAGCGAGACAACAGCAGTATAAACCTTTTATTGTGTTCATTTTACTGACGATTGCTTCTCAAATCTCGGCGAGGTCAACTCGGGATTTGCAAAATGCTTATCCATTAAAGATGGGACAGTAACCACTTTATTTGGACCAACTTGCTCCTGAGTCACAACCTGCAAGTAGGATTAATTAGTGATGTATATATTTTTTACCGGGTGTTCAAAATACGTAGTTTTGTGTTTTATAATGTGTAAGTCTCCGGCTAACTCCCGTTATTACTGTCTTACTGAAATAGTTCTGCTAATCCGCTGTGGGCCATTATTACCTAAAACTGTCAAATAATGCAGTTTGTCTGTCGTTCTTACTACTTTGAGTCAAGATAAAGTATGGAGCAAGGTTTGTTTTACAAACTTTGTTTCATCAGTGATCAGTGCTGGGCTAACGTTTGCACTGTTATCGATGCAGTTCCCGCATGTTCACTGCAATAAATTAAAAATGTTCACATCGGAATTACAGTTGCAACATCTATTAATAAACCTCTAGTGTATTACTGAGAAACGTCCTGCTCAAGTCGTCCTTGTGATGGAGGTTCGGGTTGAACAACTAGGTCTTGCAATATTTCGGACTTGTGCTCAATTTGATATGGTAAAATCGACACCATTGTTACTCTTTACAAGTGTGTACAATTGCTGAGGACTGAAGCTGAAGTTCAGTTATGGCAATGGGCATTTCGTTTTCGATGTGCTGTTAGCAGTAGACCATTCACAACAGACTGGGCCATCTGACCAATCAGAGCAGAGCAGGCTTACTGAAAGGAGGGATTTCGAGAGACTGGATCTTAGCATGAGTCGTTTAAGAATCTTTTAAAAAATGTGGTGATGTGCAATGTCTATTATAAGAAAAATATTTTTTTTTATACCTTTGATGCATGTAAACCTGTTGTAGGAGACATCCAAAACAAAATTATGAACCTTAAAAACAAGCTAACACTTGCCACAATAGGGGCACTTTCAAACTTTCAAACCCAAGTCAGACTACACGTTGCTTTCTGGCCAATTATCGCTTGCTGTCTTTAACAACGTGTGATATCATTGAGAAGGTGGAGCTATCGACTGACAGACTGACTGTTGTGAGTGTAAACAAACAATGGCTACTGACGTGGTGTGTTTTGCACTGCATGCCTTGTCGTCAGAAAAGCCCCCAAAAGAAAGAACCTGACAGTGGGACACGTTCCTAGATTGCACGAAGAGGACCGCATGGAATCCGCCAAAGAGAACTTGAGTAAATAAATGTACTCAATGGGTTGCTGAAGCGCCTCCGCTATCTTTTGCCAGCATTTATCTTTTTCCACTCTATCGTGGTTGTCTCTCGAGAAAACATCATAAAGGCAGGAGTACTGCCATAGCTCCACGAATCTTCAGTGCACCAATACTAATTGTCTCTTTCGTTTTGGCATGTTTGAAAGCTGTGAACGGAAGAGCTTCTGTGCTCCCATTGGTCAGTGTCACAGATGTGACAGAACCCGTTGTGGAAGACCGAAAAAAAATTAAACATGCTATTCTTTCTGTCGTGATTGTCAGTTGTCGTCCACAATGACACTCTATACGAGATAAAACAATCGCTTCTTGCATCCCGATGGCCATCGTCGTTTACGAATTATCATGACATGCTAAAATCGTGTAGCCTGAACTGGGCATAAGAGTACGTTGTTTGCGTTGCATCGCATGCATTTGGCTACCTACCAACACATGTACACACATGGAACGAGCATGAGAGTGTTTTCTGTGCTAAACAATGCAATGAGTTTAACAACATTCGCAGCGTGGATTACAGTTCCGGACCGGAGCAAGCATGTTTCAAGTTTTAATGGACATATTTAATTTACTTTTTAACGTCTGCAAATAAAGAAATGACACCTTAAATATTAGTATTGAAATTTGACAGTTTTGACAGAATTTTTTTTTTATTAAATACTCCATTTCTGTAAAACTTTTAAATAAACGTATAGTACTTCTGGGCACCCCCTCTGTCCACCCTCAAATATGTTGGTGGGTTTCGAGTTCTAGGTGGGTTCTGGAATGGAAAAATTTGGGAACCCCTGACATAGGACATGGGAACCTGACAGCAAACATTAAACATTTTGACATTTTAATTTGATAAATTGTGCATCTGTAATGAAATTTGTTTAGCTGTTAAGTGATTTAAAAGGCATTTGTAAGACTTGCATTTCCCTTTTCAACATTATATTCCGACAGGTCTAATCACAATGCTAATGCCGTCACATTACAATCTTCATCCTCCTTGTGTCTCGTGAGGCTGTTCTTATAGCTTGATTATTTACTTTTTTTATTTATTTTTTCATGGTAAGATTGACAATTTAATGGATTTGCCCAACTGTCAAAATGCTAAATAAAAAAACGTTGAAATTAAGTCCATATTTCACTCTATTGAAATGCTAAAATGGATTTAAATGCATTGCATTGGTTATCCACCGCATATGAGGTGTGGACCAAAAATAATGCTTTTAAAAGCTTTCAAACAAAGATTTTCTGCCAGCCATATTTCATGTAACCACAACATTTTAAGTGACCTGCCACATCTTAGTGACCTTACCGACAAGGTGACAGTGTCCATCCCAGTCAGTGTGGTCAGTGGCACTACCTTTTATTCAGACGTCTGGACTCTACCTGCAGGGGGTTTTGATATACTAGTTTACAGGAATTGTGTAGTTGTACTTTTAACTTTTTAACTTTTAATTGTGTAATGGTTCACTTACATCTACAAATGCTACTCCAGATGACTCTTAAGTGGTCATAAGAGCTTGACTATTTACTACTACTCCGATTTTGACCAACATTTTCCCAGATACTGTATTGCTCATTGCAGTTTACGACCAAGATTTGTTCCTGGTTTTAGTTCTCAGAATATGACTCATAGTCACTGTCTATTATGATGGCAAGTTTTCTTGGGTTATCAGTAGATCTGTGTTTCATGAATGATCATTGTGATGTTTAATACTGTCTGAATCAAGCATGTCTGTTTCTATCATACATCTGGTGTATAGTCTAGGCCTATAACAACTTGCTTTTTACACAATGCTTCTCAATTAAAGCTGAATTCCTCAATCAGCTTGACAACCAGTGACATACATTTGGACCCGTGATGTGTAACATTCACTATTTTTATTTTTAGATTTTTTTGTTTTGTAAATTCCTCAGTACATGTTAAAACTGAAATGCACACATACTAGTATTTTCCATCAGCTGTGTCCGTACAGTTTGACAGTCGCTTGCTTTCTATTCCTGATGCTCCTTATGTATGCCGTATGTTGACACGTCCCTCAAGCTCCACAATAAGTAGCATAAAAAGCACGTTGTCAGGTGAAGCATCAGAACTCAAGGTATGCGTTTTACACTGTGCAGTGCATAATGAGCGAGTAAACCGTGAACTTCTGCACTCACTGTTCTGATTGGCTGTGATTGTAACATTGCACTGCGTTTCCGTGTTTAGTGTTCAGGAATCTTGTTGTGTCCGACCTGGTTAGAACACTTTGTAATGAATGTAATTAAGGATGCAGCAATTACGTGAACTAGCATTGCGTCAAAGTTTCAGTTTATGCCACAGTTCATTGTTCTGTCACAGATGTCTGTTGTGTTCATCACGTAGTCTGTATAAACTAGATTTAAGCAGTCTAAGATGAGTTTTTGTTGTGTGTGTGTGTGCGTGTACATAATGTGAGACAAATTACGCTCTTTAATCCATTAATGTAATAATGTTTATTTCAATATCATTAGAAAGTCAACCATTATGATTTAAGATTTAGTTTAGTTTTATAGATTCACTTTTTATTATAATCAATGTCAATGTAATTTACCAACATTTTTGAAAGTATTCACCGGGTTTTTAGGTTTTTGGAAAGTTCGGTTCTTCTTTGGCCGCCACCTGAAAATGAATCTGATTGTTTATGCCACTCACAGTGATGTTTGTCGCTTGACTTTGGTGTATCTGTTCAATACTACAACAAAATAAGTTTAAGCTAGTACTTTTATTGACTTTGTGTAATATTAGATAAGTTTAATCTATGTTTTGGTATTGTGCGGAATTGCATTTGAGAGATCCTGATTGTTTTGCCCATATTTGCAAATTCAGTTTTGCTTGGTAAAAACATGTTTTCTTTTACTTTCGTGTAACTTTCTTGTGAAATACATCACATCAACACAACACAAAAACGTTAGAAGACTTAGACCCACATCTATTTTTTCTTTTTGTCTGTTTCAGTGAAGAATTTTAGAAAAATATTCTTGCTATTGATGTCAAAAGTCACAATATATAACTCGTAATTGTTTCAGCACTATAGAGTAGAGAAATTAGGTAATCAAGATGTCAAAACAAAACACGAGTGTAACAAAAGAGACTGAAACTAGCACTACTGAGGGGACTTTACACAAGAGGAAGTTTTCCCTTGTTTATTAATATGGGAAAATGCAGAGCCTGACTTGAATGTGTCTAGTTTTTTCATCAACACTTTACACAGACAGAGTTGTCAATTGATGATAACCAAATAGTCTGTTGACTGTTATTCTAAACCTCTTTTAATTTAAAGAGTTAATTTAAAATCTGCTCTGAACAGCTGGATAACAACTCTTGAGTTGTTAATGAAGCAACTTGTTTATGGAAAAAAAATCCCCATTGTGTTTGAATGAATTATTTGGCTGTTGAACTTTATAAGCGTATTGAATGAGGTTACAGCACCACACAGATTTGCCGGTTATTGGCCATCTGTGTGCGTGTTCATGCTACACCAGCTGGACTAAACTCATGGCGGGGTCATGTAGTGCTTCCAGCTCCAGTCTGTCACTTAAGTGTGATCTCTTCCTGTATTTCTGATGTGTTTTCCAAACATCCCGTGTGTGTGTGTGTGTGTGATCACTCCACTTTCACTGCTGTCACAACAGCTCATTTGCATGTTGCTGGTACAAGACAGTTGGCGTGTGTTTTGTCTCACATTGGCTTGTGAATTTCTGATGTGTTTGTTCAGTTTGGGAGCTCTTCCGTGTCAAACCATTTGACGTGGTGAATTTCTAGGTGAATTCAAGAGGCCTCTTGGGCTTTAAAAGGAAAGTTCTGGGCAAATACTAGTTGAGCTCTATCAACATGCATGACATCATTTTGGAAGCGTCTACCACATTTAATTGCAGTAATGTGCGGAAACCCAGTGTTTGACATGGTGATAATCTCTGTACTGTAAACACACTGGTGCAAACAGTCTATGCTTTTTGAAGAAAAAGATTTTAGCAACTGTAGGGCACATTAACGGTCAGCAGTTGTTCGTAAACTACCATTGACAGTTGTGTGCATCAAAGATAATATACAAAGTGAAACTAAATACTGCTTTTTTTATGCATCTGTTTGTTATCAAACAGAAATGGCATATACAGTATATATATTAATTAGGGCTGGGTTAAAAATGGTCAATTTCTCATTTTTAATCGATTCTCATTTTGAAGAACCGATATCTTTCAGCCTATGCTATTTTCAGTTGATGAATGAACAACTTTGTAGCACACCCCCATCTAATATATCGCAATAAGCTACTTCTGATAGGAAAATGTCTCTGCTTTCAAATTCTGTACAGTTTATGAAATTCAAAAAATAAATACCATTTTGGCACTGTTTAGTGTGGTGAAACAGATCGTGCAGCTCCTTTGGTTCTTTGGCACCACGGAGCACACATGAACTGATCATCTCTTCTGCTTTACTAGTTACAACATGAAATAAACATGAATGAACATCAGAAGGTATGTTGAAAGATACAGTACAATTTACTCGGAATCCGTATCATGTCTCATGTCATCGCTCACTGTTTCAGCCGTGGAAATGTCAGAAAAAGCTTGTAAACAATGTTACATTTAATACCTCAGAAAAGTCAGCAAGAAAAATGAGCTCTTGAGAGGACCATTTTGCTAAATATGGGCTATGCATTATTGCATTATTCATATTCATATTGTTACTTAAACTGTTCTTCAATATTTAATGTATGAATAAATCCAACGTTTTTATGACAGCCGCCATTTTAAATGTTTATATTTAAAAAACTGAGTACTGTACCTGATAGGCCCCAATTAATCCATATCAAATCGTAAATCTAATTGAATCGTAAGCTTGAGAATCAAATCGTAAACTTTGTCAATGCCCAGCCCTAATATTAACGCATTTGCAATCCAAGTGCAATATCGTGCTGTATTGACTTTGAAAAGTGTTAAAATACTGAAAGCATTTCTAGAAGCCGTGAACATTTATAGATGTTAACATTAGATTATTAAAATAATCACTTACTGGTTGTAGTCATATAATCTGTTGTCATGTCCATGTATAGTTACTCTGGTACGACTTTTGCCAGAACAAGGATATCAGAAGTGGATTTTAATACCTTTTTGAATGCGTAGCTTCATTGGTTTCCATTATTTATCCTGACAGACTGAGGGACTGGTCAAAATCATTGTCTGTGGAAATGGACAGCATGTTACAGAACGCACTGGAGTTGTTGAACTTGAAATATTCAAGTATACACTACAGTTCAAAAGTTTAGGGATACGTTTTTTTAATGATTTTGAAAAGTCTCTTTTTTTTTTCTTTTTTTTTTTGAATCAGTGTTGAAAACAGTTGCGCTGCTTCATTTGTGATTTTTATTTTTTCCACTTAATTTTTTCAGGATTCTTGAAATAGAAAGTTAAAAGAACAGCATTTATTTCAAATAGAAATCTTTTCTAATGTTATCAATGTCTACTGTCACTTTTCAATTTAATGCATCCTTACTGAATAAAGGTATTCAGTTCTTTAAAAAAAAAAAAACGAACTTGTGACCGATAGTGTAATTAGCTCAGCTTTGTGTGACATGTCTTCATCTATATGAGTTCTAACTGGATTTTTAGGGAGGCTCTGAAAATGTTTCCCTGCAGCAGCTTATGAGTGAGCATTTACTGGTAACAGACAGTTTGGCATTCTTTCCTGAGTAGTCACGCTGGCAGATCGTCAGCTCCCTCTTTCTGAGTCTGAGCTCTAGGGTTGATATAGTGGTCATGTGATCTCAACTGTTTCTCTCGTCACTATGTGAGTCATCAAGAATGCGGTTAGTCAGACATAAACAAGTGCTTTGTGTGTATACAGATACTTTTAGACTCGGAAAAGAAGCGAAATGTATGGCAACCTGACTATGTCGTGTCCGAGGACCTGCAGGGTATTTCAGCTCAGCCCCAGCCCACCCTGTTTTGGTTGCATTTCCTCCATAGTTCGGGGTATTTTTAGCTGTGTGTGTGTGCTCGTGGCCTTGGGCTGAAGATTAGTCTCATGCTTTTTTGTGTACCGACTTGGACATGATGTCCCCCATTACGGGGCTGAAAGGAACAGTGAAGTGAACTCTGAGCTGAACTCCCACGTCCTGAGCCCTCCAGAGACCCGCACCATGAAGGGGAGTGGATGCTGGTGAACCCGCAGACCCTCGCAGCAGCTACAGGCACTGCCAGATGTACAAGAAACATATTTACCCTCAAGCACTTGCACTTGAACACTTTCTCTCACACATCCTGTTCTGGAGTTATACAGTCATAGACTGTTGCCCAATCCCGGGGATCTTCACTGCAAATAGGACTATTAGCATCTTGTAAACGATTAGTCTCGTGGCGTGCTTCACGCTGACTGTCCTTCACGAGTTTTGACGGCTCTACTCTAGAGAATAGACCCAGTGTCCACAAAATGGACCATTCTGACATTGAGTTAGGCCATTCATGTGGTGCGTGCAAATTTGTGAGGCTTTAAAGAGGTGTGTGGGGGGTGGGGGTGGGGGGGGGGGGTATATGAATGTATATCTGAAGGGAACTGAAAAAATGTCTTCACACTATTTATTGCACTTCATACTCCAAACGTCATTTACAAATTTCTATGAATTAATTTCGATGAATCATTCCAAACAACGTTAGTGGTTTATTTTTTTCCATCACTCAAAAATCTTAATTTAAGTCCCTGTTTGACAGGAGTTTAAGTTTTAGTGCATGTAGGCATATGTGTGTGCGTGTGTGAGAGAGAAATTGCTTGTGTTTGGCTTTTTGTGATGCTGCTTTTCATTTAATGTTTTTATCCAAGACATCATTCATTCTTTTTCATTAGTTTGTGAGTTCCCTGGGAATTGAACCCATGGTCTTGTTTCTCTACTAGGAGTTTTTCTCTGCCACACCACTGAGAAATTAAGTCCATTTTATACTTAGTTAATGGTGTGTGCTTCAGGAAACACCAGCATGATGAATTTTGTATAAATATTTTTTAAGCCATTCTTGTGTAAACTGTTGCATGGAGTTTGGTGCAGCAGTTTATATGAGGATGGTTTTATGAAACGCTTACCGGTTTTTGTTTTGCTCAGGTTTCACGATTGAGACCCAATGAATGGCATAATATCATGATTTAATGTTGTAACAAAAACTAAAGACGACATGAAATGAAGTGTCTCAACTTGAGAGAACTCTTGGCAGCTGCTGTGCTGTAAAATCATTACAACGCTGTTGTTTTTATTACAGCCAAAGCTTTCGACATTTAATGACAGAACACAAGTCTACTACCTTTTTATTGTCCGACCTGCAGCGGTTAATACCCCTAATCCGACCGCAGAAAAGTACACTGGAGGGCACTTTAAGACTGGATCCCTTTTGCTTCATCCTGTTGTAGCAAATTCTGAATATTTTTGCAATGTCTCAGTCATTTTGAATGATTCAGGAATGGAAGTCACCGAGGACTCATCCCGACTGAATACATTCTGGTGTATCATGTTTTATGAAGACTTGACAGGAGACAGAGCAACTGTGCCAACGAGTCACTACAACTCTTGTATGATTGAGATACATGCTGCAGGGGAATAGCAGTCTGTCCACACACTTCATCAGATGTCATAACACGTTCCTCTGATCCCGTTTTCTCATTTCTTTAAGCACGGAGACATCCAGTTTTGCTCTGAATGTTCCCATTCTGATTATTTACGGCTGTCTAAACCTGAAGCCTTTTTCAGTTGACTCACCCGAGTCATGCTTTCAGTAGTAGTGCTGCAGTTGTGATGTTTATAGGTTCCTCTTGAAAGCCATGAGCCTGTAGAGAGATTAAATCTAAGGCTCTTGAGAGCAGTATGAGGTCACGTGAGGTTTCATTTGCAGGAAGTGTAGTTGTGGGGATTGCCAGATTACAGAGGCTGTGGTTGGGAGTGTGATTACTAGAGAGAGGCAAAGACATTTAGGCGCTCTTTTGGTATCAATTACCAGGCTGACCTTTAACACGCTTCAATCGAAAAACAACTGGCTGAGGAGCAAGAATTGATTGTGGAGGTGCGGGATGGTCTGTGGGAATGAATACGGTTTGTCTGCTGAGCACGACATAAGCTGTACTCTGCCACATTACTCTGAGGCTTCATTTGGTCGTGGGGTCACCTGGGCACGTCGTGTTGATGAGCTCACACATTGCTCTTCATCTCTCTCTTTCCCCTACTCAAACACAATTATCTGATCATCTTACATAAGCAAAACACTAGTCATTGCCTAGCCCATAGTACGCTGTATGGTGTGTTTTTTTTATTTTTTTTTATTTAAAGCATAATTTTAGTAAAGAAAGTCATCATCTCATGCAAATTTGCAAGCTGTAAGGTTTTAAATTGTAATGCAAGATGTGATTTTTCTTTGTAAATTTCAGTAGTTGATACCAGTGCCAACTTTTGCTGTCATCACTACAGATTTTCAAAACAAAACTGCTGTTGAAAATATAGACTTAATTTATTAATATTCAAAGTAGCCAGTTACAAATTTAATTATTAATGTAATAATTTCACTAAGAAATTGAATAAAAAAAAATAAAGAAACATTTTAAACACAGTGATGTTATAAGGTATCAGCAGAATTAAGTATTCAGGTTTAAACGTTAAAGTCAGCATGAAATTAGCATTATAAATGCATGTTATCGATCTTTTTATGAACGTCTCATCCATGCGTTTATTTTATTTTTTGATCTCGTCATTTTCAATCAAATTCATAGCTCAATCTTCCTGTGAAATGACACTACTCTCTGGTGACGTATGGCGAAGTTCTGCAATCATTTCCTCCACTTAACCTCTGCCCCTTTCTTACAATCGACTGCAAGCTCACATTCATTCAGATCTGCCTCCATCCAGTCAATAACCCATGCAAAGAAGCAAGTCCTCACCCTATGTTTTTTTCTCTCCAATAATCCATTTCACTAGGATACATGTGACAATATTGAAGAGTAGAATCCTACTTCTGTTTTAATGTGACTTTAATAAACTGGATAAAAATGCTGGTAATTAAGTGAAAAAAAAAATGCCATAACAGTACAAACAAAGCATAACTCAAAACATTGGCATGTGCCTGAATAAGGCTGTCATCACTTAGTGTATTCTTCATTTATGCCCATTGAAAAGCTTGATGATGAAATTTGTATGCGACTTATTCAAGCTCCTATTGGTTACATGCTGCTAGAAGCATTACTGAAAGGCTAAAATAAATTAATTCATTGTACAGATTATATAGACTAGCCTACAAGACTCACTGGTCAACAAAAAGGTGACATGTTTCTGTTATTCCTGCAGATTACTGTAAATTTTATAATATTATACACTAATACCTGTGCCACGTTTGGCTAGACCTCACCTACTTGAAGCAGTCGGGTCCTTCTTTAAAACTCAGTACGAGTCCTTTGGAAGATGTTAATGATTCAGATCACATCAGGGGATAATTTGAGAATCCACGGGCAATTACTTAAGCAAACATGAACCATTTGAATAATGCTGTTTGGTGGGGGGGGCAGGGAGGATGTGTGCGGATAGTTAAGTATAATTGAGATGATAGTGTTGATTACAGTGATGGATCTGATGCAGATGGCATAGATGTAAATCAAAGAGCTAATGACTATGATTTGCTTCCTTCACAGAGAGTCCAGCGAGGAGTGCAATGGAATTAGCGGTGCTCTCCCTGTGGAGCCCGCGCCTGGCTCGAGACTGAACGAGTGGTGTCCTGCCCCACCCCCTCTTGTCCCTCTGCCCCCGCTCCACCCCATCATTATGGGAGACGGCCTGGACGCAGTGCAGATGTCGGGGAGCAGCAGCAGTCAGGGGCAGCCCTCGTCCCAGGCCCCTTCCCTCTTAAACCCCAATCCCCCAGAAATCGCCAACCCTACTCGGCCCAAGCGTCAGACCAACCAGCTGCAGTACCTGCTTAAGGTGGTGCTGAAGTCTCTTTGGAAGCATCAGTTCGCTTGGCCTTTCCACTCTCCTGTTGACGCCATTAAGCTAAATCTGCCTGTGAGTGATCTACATCCATTTACAGTCCTGTCATGTGTGTGATGAGCAGGTCCTGTCAGACAGTGTAGTTGCACTGATATTTACTGCAATTCTTTTGCCACTGAAATGGTGCTAGTTGTCATGCTGGAGCAGGTCCTCTGTCTGATGATGTGCGATTTATTCTCTGTACTGCCCTGCATTTCCACTCAGTATGTTGCTACATAACCTTCTCACAAATAAAACGCATCAATTTACATCAAGTAGTTATAATCAAGCTATTGTGGGTTTTTGGATAGTCGGGCTACAGTCTTAACCCTGTAATTCTTGACATGAAATAATTGTCAGAAAATGCATTAAGTACATTTACACGCATTTTAAAAATTCGAATTCAAATGGACCACTGTCAAAAATGTTGCTTGCTGTTATTATAACATCATAAGGCCATTATGTTATGGATTGTGATGAGTCATGCTGACTTTTTGTAACCACCTCTCCCTAGGACTATTACAAGATAATCAAAAATCCTATGGACATGGGAACAATCAAGAAACGCCTAGAGAACAGTTTCTACGTCAATGCCCAAGAATGTATTCAAGACTTCAACACCATGTTTACTAACTGCTACATTTACAATAAGGTACTGGTTCACATCTCTGCTGCCATCATTCACAGTGGACTGAAGTGGTGTGATTGGGCATGTGGTTAATGGTATGTGTCGCCCCCTGCAGCCTGGGGATGACATAGTCTTAATGGCAGAAGCGCTGGAGAAGGTGTTCCTCACCAAGATTTCAGAGATGCCCCAGCAGGAGATCGAGATGTCGACCTCATCCGGCAAGGGTCGTGGCCGGGGCAGGAGGGATCCAGGTATAAATCTCATACTCTCTCTTACTCGAGGGCCACTCACACTGCTGCCCTTTTACTTGTCCTACTTGACTGCTGTATCGGCCAGATGATCATCTGGGCTTCACTGTCTTAATGTCTCTGCACCTTTGCATTAACTTTGTATCTCTGATGGTGTACATCACCTCAAATCTCCAGCCTTTATTTGAATGATGTTGCCTTGAACTGCTGTCAGTGCCCTTTTATCCTGAATGGTGTAGCATCAGATTTTGATAACTACAGATTTTACAGATCTCAGATTATCAGACGACAAAACTGCAGTGTGCACTTAGAATAAACAATGTTGTTGTCAGCTGGTGTGGACACTAATATAGTTATCGTTTTCTGTGTGAACGGGCCTTAATTCTTTTGTATTCTCTCTTTCTCTACGTTATTAGACATAAACCTGAAGATTGGGCCTGTCCTTGAGTCTTCGCCCACAATCCCTCAAACACGTGGCCTTTCCGGTCTTGCCCCTGGGCCACAAACGAGAGGACCACCACTGGGTCCGCCTACTTTACCTCCCCAATCTGCCATGCAAGCCTTGCCCTCTCGAGTGCCCCCTTCGCTCCCTTCACTACCTTCACTCCCTTCACTCCCTACCCTCGCGCCTCAATTAGGGCCACCTTTTTCTTTGGGCCCCACTGACTGCAACCCACCGGCCCCCATCTTGACGGCTGTGCCTCCTCCCACTCAAACTGCCCTGCCGCCCGTGCACATGCAGCAGAGCACTGCTCCTATTCTACAAAGCCCCATCCCAATGCCTCCCAAAGTAAGTTGGCCCATAACATTCAACCATAGTCAATCTTTGTTTTTAAGTTGCGTCTTTCTCTCCTCACTCGCTTTAAATAAAAATTTTCATCTGCAGCAGAGAAAAAGTCAGAAAAGGAAAGCAGACACCACGACACCTACGGCAAATGACCAGCTGAGCGAGTCTTCGCCCGCCGAGTCAAAGTCAGGGAAGACTCTGCCACGCCGGGATAGTACACGACCAAGCAAACTACCCAAAAAGGAGGCACCAGACTCCCAGCACCATGGGACAGTCGCCACTGGGACCCACAGCCCCAAGCAACAAGAACAGTTACGCTACTGCTTGGGCATCGTAAAGGACATGTACGCTAAGAAACATGCAGCATACGCTTGGCCCTTCTACAAGCCAGTGGATGTGGATGCTTTAGGGCTGCACGATTACCATGACATCATTAAACATCCCATGGACCTCAGCACTATCAAGGTGAAAATGCAGTTGCTGGATCTAAATCGAAGGATGAGCCTTGTTTGCTCTCCATGCTTATTTGTTCAGTTTTCTCTTTGGTTGTGCAGGACAAGTTGGAAACCAGACAGTACAGAGATGCTCAGGAGTTTGCAGCAGATGTACGGTTAATGTTCTCCAACTGCTACAAGTACAACCCTCCAGACCATGAAGTGGTGGCTATGGCACGCAAACTGCAGGTACGTGGACACCTGCAAAAGACTGTGTACATTAGGGCTTGCATGACGCGTAATTTTTTTTAGTCAGACGTCTAGTCTGCTAGTCACTGTGTACTTTATGTAAGTGACTCGCAATAGACCATGCCAAAGTCATCATTACACTGCAAAGGTGGCACGGGAGTTTGCATGTTTATTTACACACTGTTTAATACTGCTTCATTTATAAATTATAAAACAAAAACAGGAGCTCATTAAAGGGTAGGGCTTCAATATTAGGACAAAAAGCATTGTCAAATTATTGCTCTTGATATTTTAATAATGATTATTTATGTCAGTTTAATAAAATAAAATGTTTGTGTTTGCTGAAACGGCACGTCATATACTGGCTACACAGAAAAAAAAACAAGCTAAGGACTATTAATGAATTAGTTTATTGCTTATCATGCATTTGAAATTCAAGACTTCACATTGGTTATTTTTGTAGCATGAAAGACAAAATGGTTATTCAAATTCAAAATAAACTAAATACAGAAAGCAAGCCAAGAACATTCCCCATCACTGAAGCAGTCCAGCACTTTAGTCTAGCGCGAGTAATGCTCAACGTTGCAAAATAATGCATAAAAACAAATGCAACGTGAGCAAATTTATTCTAAATGTAATGACACAATCAACACTTTTCACACACTTTCACATTTCACTTTAATCGGAGCAGTTTGAATAGATTTTGTTTAATGGTGTAGGGGCATTTTTATTTATTTTTTTGGTAGTATTTTTGCCACAAGCCGCTGTTAATTTCCTAATTGACAGTGAAGTGTGGAAGGGGTTTAGAAATGTTCCACTTCTAGGAAAATTCAGGTGTTCAGTATAGAAACTATGTTGTTAGAATGTCATTATTGAACTCTGAAAGAAGGATGAAAAGAGTCTTCAAAAGGTTCTCTCTTTCTGTAGGATGTGTTTGAGATGCGTTTTGCTAAAATGCCCGATGAGCCAGAGGAAATGCTGGCACCCGCTCCTGCGCCAGTGCTCCACCCGGCTCCTGTAAAGACACAGCCGCCCATGGGCCCTGCCTCGTCCTCAGACAGCTCCAGTGATTCCTCATCGGAATCCGACTCCTCCACGGATGACTCTGAAGAGGAGAGAGCCCAGAGGTTAGCAGAGCTTCAGGAGCAGGTGAGTTAGATCTTCTTTACGACTTGGCTTTTGCCAGCACGTCCCTGAAGACCTGGCCAAGAGATCGGTCACTATAGATATTGTGGATGTGTAAAAAGATGTGTATCATAGATGTGATGCTTTCTACTAAGAGACTGTAATCTCCCAATTTCTTGTTTCTTCTTTGTTGCTCAGCTGAAAGCGGTTCATGAGCAGCTGGCTGCCTTGTCCCAGCCTCCGGCCAGCAAACCAAAGAAGAAAGAGAAGGAAAAGAAGGAGAAGAAGAAAGACAAGCACAAAAGGAAAGCAGCAGTCATGCCTGCACTGGAGGAGATCCTGGAGCCGCCTCCTGCCCTCAAGGTTCAAGGAAAGCCTAAGAACAAGGATCCTCTTCCTAAGAAGTCCAAGAAGCTGAGGTAGGCTGAGACATTTGATTATGCAAACCCATTTCCTTAGAATTTTGCGGTCAACCCTGTAACCGTGTAGTCATGGAAAATGAGATGTTCTTGTCGTCTTATGCTCTATAGCAAGAAGGAGGGAGGTGGTAAGGGCAGTCGCTCCATGGCTCCCCCAGGCGCCGCCCCACCAATCCTGCAGCCTGTGGTAGGCCTGGATTCTGAGGAGGATCTGGGTCTGACTGGTGGAGCTGCAATGGCAGGCATGGCTGCTGGAGAGAAGTGTAAGCCCATGTCCTATGAAGAGAAGAGACAACTGAGTCTGGATATTAATAAGCTCCCTGGAGACAAGCTGGGCCGTGTGGTCCACATCATCCAGTCCCGTGAGCCCTCGCTCAAGAACTCCAATCCAGACGAGATTGAGATCGACTTTGAGACGTTGAAGCCTTCTACGCTGCGGGAGCTGGAGAGATACGTGTCATCTTGTCTTCGCAAGAAGAAGAAGCCTGTCGGTGAGTGATCAAGAGCATCGCTTTCTTTAACACTGAGGCCCTGTTTACACCCATTAATATCAGCCTCTCATGTCAACCACAAGTACTCAGTTGGATCAGATGATTGGCTGTACCTACCTAGAAAAAACTCTTGTTTGGCATAATTGCATTTTGCATGAGTAAGTGGCCCTAGAACAGGGGTTTCCAATCCTGCTCTTTAATTTGAGCTCCAACAGCCCTGCTTGGAAGTTTCTAGTGATCCTGAAGACCTTGATGAGGTGCTTCAGGTGAGTTTAATTAGGGCTGGAGGTAAACTCTGCTGGAAGATGGCCCTCCAGGAGCAGGATTGGACACTCCTGTCCCAGAATGTAGTTTGGGGCACATTAGCATTGACCTTTCAAATGTGATGTGTCCATTTGAGTTCCTCACGTCCACAGAAGATAGTTTTGAGTAATTGCAAAACACAAGCTACGTTTACATGCACCCAAATAATCGCATTAATTGTTCAATCGTTTTGAAAAGCCTTTACTCAAACAGCTCAGTCGAGTTGTTTGAGCTTGATCTGAATGAAATCTCGATCAGATTGGAAGGGCTGGTGTAATAATCTGAACAGTAGGAACAAATTAAGCATGTAAACGCTTGAATCCAAATCGGATTAAAAAAATAACTTGTGCTCCTGCGCAGTGCCATGATTTTATGTGCCACAAGTTTACATAATTTTACGAATGTGCATATGTTTATTTACATCTCACGTCTTGTGAGCTGGTCAGTGGAGGAGACTGAATAGTTAATAAATATTTGTCAAAAGAGTTCAGAATACATATAATGCACATGTAAACGAATATGTAAATCAGGGTTCATACAAACAGAACTTTCAGAATCTGAAATCAGACTGGTTTCAATCTGAATTACGAAAATTAGTGAATGCAAACATAGTGTGTTTCACACACAACACATTGGATCCTTTTTACACTTGGTAATAATGTCCATCACGGATGATGCAACATGGACAACAGTAAATACAAGTGTCTACAAATTCGAATTGGTTATTTATTGTTTAACATCCTTTAGTTCCAGAGAAGACCATGGAGGCAATGAGTGTTGCAAAGACAAAAGGCTCATCATCCGAGTCGGGCAGCAGCAGCGAGTCCAGCTCCTCAGAAAGTGAAGACTCAGAGACAGGTGAGCCCTGCAGCTTGATAACGTCTGACCAACTGATTTTCTAATGCTTTTGCTATGTTAAATGATCCAAGAAGCTGCATTGCATAAAGAATCTCCTCTTCACAAACTCAGGGGTGGCGTCTAAGCCGAAGAAGAGAGGGAGGGGTGAAGGAAAGAAGGCTCATCACCAGGCGATGTCTCTGGGCATGCCTCAGCCGCAGGTTCCCCATCAACCCCTGACCCCTGCGCTGCAGCCCAGCGCTCAGCTGAAACCACAACAGCATCCCTCTCCCGCCGCTTACATGCCTCCTCCCGTCACGGCTCTGGAGCCCTCGCAGCTCCTGGAAAACCCCTTTGACCCTCTGGCCCACTTTGGCCAGCCCATCATGCACCTTCCCCACCACGCCAATGACTCGTCCTCCCCTGCGCCGCCTCACCTCAACGCTCACCCTCCAGGAGGCCAAGTGTCACCTGAGACGCACCCGTTCCTGAACCAGCACCCCATCCTCCCATCCCCAGGTGAGTGGAAACTACCGTTTATTACATCAAGTTATTGTCCTAACCTGGTTTGATGTAGAGCCCTGCACGGGCCTCAAATTTAGGCCCGAGCCCGGCCCTGGCCCGAGACGCTCAGGCCCTAGCCCGACCCGTGTCCGACAGCTCATCAGAATTATCAGCCCGAGCCCGACCCGAGCTTTTTTTTTTTTTTTTTTTTTTTTTTTTTTTATTACACAGCGGCAGCCTGCCCTATTTGCAGCCATTAAAATAGCTCAGTTTTGTTAGTTATGTTTCTTTGTTAGTTATGTAAATTAATGTTTCTTTTCATTTCTTTATTAGGTTAATTTAGACAAATGTTTGGAGCATTTTTTTTTTAAATGACGACCAAGCAAACCGAGCCGACAGCAAGTAAAACATGTTTGATCAATTGAGCCTCTCAAATCAATGCTATAATACTTTACTTGTCTACAATAAAATCAATAGATATAAAAAACTTCAAGCATATCACACAGACAGTTAGTTTAATAAATGTTTATTTATTAAACCACAGTGAGTAAAAAAATTTTTTTGAAATACTGAGGAAGGCTCAGGCTGCTCGCAACAGCGCTTGCAAACGAAATGAGCAATAGCCTATTAAAATTAAATAAATTAAAAACAAATTATTTGCAGATTATCTTACCTCAAAAATGCACCACAGAACATGGCCATTCTTTTTTTCCAGTGGTTTCCAACAGTTAAACGAAAACAAAGTCCAATCAAACGAAAAACATCAGAGGTTTCCAACAGTTAAACGAAAATAAAGTCCAATCAAACGAAAAGTTAGAACAGTCTCTAACAGAGCATCGTGGAGAAAAAGAATAGCTAAGCATCCACAGTGGAAGGTTTTAACCCAGTCCTCCTTTCTTCTATCACGAATTCTTCTCACGCACGCGATTTTTCTCTTAATATTCTCCATTATTTGCACATGAGGTGAATCGTGGGTCGCGCTGACGGGAAACCTTCTGTGTGCGTGCGTGAGACAAACTGTCATGTCAGTCATGTCAGTGTAATTTTAAGATTAGCTGATGATGGCTATAATGGCCAGTATTTAAAACACGTTTTAAGTGCAGGGCACGTCCAGTTCCCCCGCGCGAGCAGAGATTCGCGCTCGGCACATTATATTCCGTGTGCGAGCAGAGAGATTCGCGCTCGCGCATTATATTAATGTAGCCTACTTTCACGCTACAATAATGCGCTATCGACATTTGACAGGAAAAAAACGCCATAAGTTATGAGGTTACGAAATGTCTTTCTATGTTTGTTTTTCTATCGTCAACGTCAACTTCTCATATTTTTTTTTTAATTAATGTCTAAAAATATAAAAAGCAGGATAACCCAAAAAAGGCCCGAGGCCCGGCCCGCATTTTAACTATGACGTGAAAATTGGCCCGAAGCCCGGCCCTAGGGGCGTAAAAAAGTCGGGGCCCGTCGGGCTCGGGCTGAAATGCAGGGCTCTAGTTTGATGTAGCGTATTTTTTCCAAATGTACCAGGTCAAAATTGCATTGTTGAGAGAAAAGAAAACTGATAAGTTGCATCTGTTTGTAGAAGTGTGGTGGAAATTCAACTATAAGATTAAAGTCAAGCCCACTCAATAGTAAAATTATCAAATCAAATTTATTTCTGAAAATCGAAATTCAGGGTAGTCTTTCTTAAACCAAAACATACCTTGGAGAGCTACAAAGTGAGCTCCAAGCAAACCAGTCAAATCATACATATTTTTTTTTTTTAGCAAACAAAGACTTTCAAAAATGGTTTGATAAACAAAAGAGCAGATTATCATAAGGCCTCCTACTTCTTTTTATCTTATAAGTACAATTTCCGGTGTCGACATCCCATAATATGCATGCCCACCTGACCTTTATGAATAACATCTTATCTGACTTCCTAAACTCTCCCCAGCATAACTGACCTTGACAGCAGAAAGAATCATTATTCCCAAATCTCTTCTCACAGCATTTGTAGATTAACTTGTACGGCATAACCTCCGTTGGGCAGCGACATGCTTGAAACCTTCGATTCGTCCTCTAACGTTCTTAAACAGTTAATACTCTTTTTAAACCATTACTCCTTTACTACTCCCTCTGTCAGAAACAATATATCTTTAAAAAAAAAACAAAGTTAGAAAACCTGTTTTCAAGTCCATCTGTTCTATGGAAATCATTTCAAGCAGTTGTACTATTGGTTAGACACCTATTGCCAGGCTACCATGTCACGTTGTCAAACTGCCCACATCTCATTGGTTCAAAATGGTGCTCTGCAGGCTGCATGTTAAATGTTCTGATTAGCTATATTCTTCTTTTAATACAGCATTTTGTTTTATTTGTAAGTATTATAAAAAATATTGCCGGTGATCTATAATTGACCCCTTCCTTTTTCTATATTCATTGGTTTACAGCCCTGCACAACGCAATGCCCCAGCAGCCTTCACGACCCAGTAATAGGGCAGCCCCACTACCTCCTAAACCTCCTCAGCAAAGCACGCCCCAGCAGCAGCAACCGCAGCAGACCCTGCCCCAGCAGCTCCAGCCCCAGCAACCCCCTCCGCCCCAGCACCACCTCCCCCCTCACCTCCTGCACCCTCCACAGCAACTGCGCCAGCGGCCGCTCTCCCCTCCCACACTCACTCCCCAGGGCCTGCTCTCCTCCCAGCCCCCACAGATGCTGCTAGAGGACGACGAGGAGCCCGTTCCCTCCATGCCCTTGCCCATGTACCTGCAGCACCTGCAGCCGAACCGCCTGCAGCAGCAGCAGCCGCCGCCGACGTCACTAATGCAGTCTCTGCAGAGCAGGTCGCAGCAGCCGGGCCAGCCGTCTCTGCTGCAGTCGGTGCAGGTTCAATCTCAGCTGGGACCCCCGCCACAGCTCCCCGTTCAGACTCAAGCCCAGCCCTCCCCGCAGCTCTCGCAGCACCAGGCTAGACACATGCAGCACTCGCAGCAGCTGAGCTTCTCTCAAGGCCCAGTGCAGACCACGCAAACGCAGTCTAGTCAACACAAGGTCTCCATGCCCTCCTCGAAAGCACAGCAGATCATCCAGCAACAGCCACAGCAGCATCACTCTCCACGTCAACACAAGTCCGACCCCTATAACTCAGGTAAAACAACAGCATTACAAAAAATAGCTGTTTAATATTTTTTTTTTATAATATTCGCCAATTTTTTTAATGGTGTAACTCTTCCAGCAACTATTTACCATATTGTTCAGAATATAAGACCTTTTTTTTTTTCTTAGAAATACATTTGAAAAACCGGGTGGTTCTTATATTCAGGGTCTAGACCAGGGGTGTCCAAACTCAGTCCTGGAGGGCCACTGTCCTGCAGAGTTTAGCTCTAGCCTGCCTCAACACACCTTCCTGGAAGTTTCTAGAATGCCTAAGACCTTGATTATCTGGTTCAGGTGTGTTTAATTGGGGTTGGAGCTAAACTCTGCAGGACAGTGGCCCTCCAGGAGCAGGATCGGACATCCCTGGTCTAGACTTTTACATGTCAATAATACACCCGCAACAATAGGTGGCGGCAAATACGTGTAAAACGAGTGTGCCAAGAAATACAATGTCAGAGTGGAATGTTAGAAGATCGCGAGCGCAAAAAGACAGCCTTAAAAACACAAACCGTCAAAGAAAAGCTTACCGTCTAAGATCCGCGTGACTGTCATGTTTACGTGCCTCGCTGACGGGACCAAACTTACCCTGTACGTGATTTTAAAACGTAAGACGGGACCCAGATTTCAAACCTACAATACGATTTCACTTCTACTGTTTATGAAATTTTGGTAGGCTACATGGTTTTCACTATGAGATGGATAGCCTAATTGTTATATAATTCAGATGGGCTACAGGTTATTTTTATGGTATGCCAAAGTGTTATTTTTTTAAATGTGATCGTTGGTACTTTTTACCAGTATTTGGCATACTTGCAATACAAAAATTAAAATATGCAGTATGATTTTTTTTGTTGTTGTTGTTGAAAATGTATTTTCTTTATCAAAAAATCTTTTTTCCAAAAGGTGCATCTTGAAAAAAGGGGGAGGGGGGAGGGGGTTGTCTTATATTCGGAACAATACCGTATTTGTTTATTATTGTCTATTAAACTGATGATTATCACAGTTTGTGGTGTTTTTCGTTTGTTTGTTTTTTAAAGTTGAATTTGCCCAAACATACTAATTTAAGAAAGCTGCATAGTATAAACACTATATATAAAAGCTTCCCTGACACATCTCCAAAGTCCAGACAGGTCGTTTGTTATATGTATTGGACACCATTGCAAGTGTTTTAATTGTGTCTATATTTTAACAGCACACATGCGAGATAACCCCTCTCCGCTCATGATGCATTCCCCTCAAATCCCTCAGTATGCTTTAGTCCACCAGTCCCCTCCTCAGGCCAAAAAGGTCAGTACCATTTCAATGTTCTTGCTCTGACACAGATTCTTTCCAATATCCACATGGATTTTTGTGTGATGAATAGTTCGTGGTTTTCTAGATGTGTGTTCGGTGTGGTGTAACTGAAGCTTTGGTTTGCTACAGGAACCACAGCGAGGTCCTTCAGCTTTGGCTGGCATTAAAGAAGAGAAGCTGCCCCCGTCACCTGTGATGCGTGGTGAGCCCTTCAGTCCAGCCTTGAGACCAGAGCCTCACAAACACCCTGAGAGCAAACCCACAATGCAAGGTCACAGCCAACAGAGTGAGTTTCAAAGCATGCAATTGTTTAATTTAAGCACACTTTGTGCTGTTATGTGCTGATATTCAAAATTGCATCACTCTTGCATGTTATATTGCTTTTATTTTATAAACAATTAATATGTCGTTTTTTTTTTTTACATTTAATAAAATTGTTTAGAAGCATTTCACAAACAGAAAGCTGGTCTAGAACAGATTATGTAAATGAGTTGTGCCATACAAAACGCTCTGCACCCCATGCAACTACGCACTGCTCACATGTTCCACAAACCGTGAAACATCCTGGCTATACTAAATATTACTCTTGGTTCCGCTCTGTCAATCAAATAAAAGGAGCATAACTAACTGTTTATCAACTCGTTTTAGGAGCAGATATGAAATCACATGAAAGTTCCCGTCCTGTCATCCGCTCCTCTGAGCAAAGCGGTCCACCTCCTTCCATGCAGGACAAAGAGAAATTCAAACAGGAGCCCAAAACACCTGTGGCACCTAAAAAGGTACAGGTGGATGGAAGGGACAACTTTGCTTTACTTTTCCATGAATACAACTGTTAACATTTCTAGAATGTTATGTCGTTTTCACACCTCGTATCGTTTTGTGCCCAGGATGTGAAACTAAAGAACATGGGTTCCTGGGCGAGCCTGGCACAGAAATCCACCTCCACTCCCTCGTCTGCTCTGAGGTCCTCCAGCGACAGCTTCGAACAGTTTCGACGTGCGGCCCGAGAGAAGGAAGAGCGAGAGAAGGCCCTGAAAGCCCAGGCTGAGCAAGCCGAGAAAGACCGTCAGCGCAGAGAACAAGAGAAACTTCGGTAAGAGAGCTGAACTTGTCTGTTTTAATCAAAGGTCACTTTTAGCAGTTTCAAGACATTTTCTTGGCCTTGCTCTCTGAAGGGGACGTGATGAGGAGGACTCCATTGAGACGTCTCGAAGGCCCCAGGAGGAGCCCCGCAGGCGGCCGGAGCAGCAGCAGGTTCAGGCACCACCGCAGCAGCACCAAACTCAAACTCAGCCCCAAGCCCAGAACCCGGCCCAGCCGCCCTCGGCCCCGCAACCTTCCCAAGCCCCGCCCCACTCGCCCGCCGCCTCCCAGAGTGCACTTGACAGAGAGCTCGCACGTCGCCGGGAGCAGGAGAGGAGGAGGAGAGAGGCGGTGAGTTACAGCTGCAGCTAGGGCTGTCCTGATTCCTCGATTAAAGTCGAGGACTCGATTTAAAAAAAAAAAAAAAAATCCTCGATTGCAATTTTCCCGTGTCGAGTAACCGGCAAAATACCGGAAGTGGTCGTGTTCCACAGATGAGAATCCGTGAACTGCATTATTACACCGTTTTCTAAGGCTACACGATATATTAAAACTATTTAAAATGTGCTGTTGTGAAATCACAAAGGCTGCGATTCAGTTAAATAAATATATGCGCTGTTTGTTTGTTTTTCACAGAGAAGAACGACGCTTTCATTATTTACATGCGTGCAGATTACGTGTTAAAAGTATTAAAGATTAAGTGAACATTTGAATTAAATGTTGTTTGGCCAGTATTAAACAAGGATTTGATCATGCCGTAGCGTAACAACAACTATCACCAGGCCGTTGGCGCCTCTGCAGGCATTATAATACGTAATGTACATTAGTTTACATGGTGTATTTTAACAGTGTTGTTTGATAAAACCCATATGATTGCTTGCTTTGATACTTTATTTGAGCCAATTATTATTGCTTGTTGTTATTATACATTTGTATTTTAAGTAATTTTAAAGACTTTTGTTGACTTGGATCTATTGTTAATACTACAATTTTTTTATACGATTAATCGATGGAATAATTGGTAAAATACTCGATTACTAAAATAATCGACAGCTGCCGCCACTACCGCTCAAAAGTTCAGGATCTGTAAGATGTTTTAAAAGAAGTCTGTTATTCCCAAAACAGTAATATTGTGACACATTATAGTGATTTTAAATAATTGTTTTCTATTTGAATATATTTCAAAATGTCAAAGCTGAATTTTCAGCATCATTACTAACCCCAAACATTTGAGTGGTACTGTCACTCGGTATAGCACTGGGCAGTTGAACCCGAGCAACAAATGTGTGTCTTTACAGTAACTCTTGAATCCCTTTTCCATACAAAATGTGGATATAATTTGAGATTCAAAATGTTATTATTGAATAAATTTGCTACATGTGCCCATGTTTCATTTAGTTTTTTTTTTCCTCCACGTCTACAGATGGCAGCTACTATTGACATGAATTTCCAAAGCGATTTGATGGCTATCTTTGAGGAGAACTTGTTCTGAAGTGCGAGAGGAAGAGATAAACTGCGAAAAACAGAAGCTCATGGATTCCTCTAGAATGAACTCAAAAAAGCAGTAAGGGAAAAAGACCCCATCTGACCACAAGAAACACTGAAGAGGCTGAACTAGCGATGGATAAGCTGAGGCCCTGAGAGAGAGGGAGGGAGGGAGGCTGTAGCTCTCCTTTTGCCTTAGCAGAAAGAGGGACCCTCACACTGGGACGGCTCCGCCTCTCCGGCATTCCTCCTGGATTTGCCATTGTGACCATGGCGGGAAAGAGAGGACTTGTTGTGTGACTCTTTAATTCAGAATATGGGAGCAATGGACAATGCGATCGCCGGAGGAATATTTGAACGACAACAATAACATGTACTGATTCTCTAGTTACGGCATCCATCGACTGCCAGACGTCTGTGGGGGAGTAGAAAACGTCTTTGTTTCCTGTTTGATTTGGTTTCCTTCCCATCGTTTCGTTTTCGCTATATCCTCCCCCCCTCCTCCCCTTTTTCGCGAAAACACGCAGGCAAATGGCAGGATGGGATCTGGGGCACTTAGATGATCTTCCTCGGGAGAGGAAGTACAGCTCGCCTTACACCTCTGACAACACAAACAATATTCACCAGGGGCTGTGACAAATGACTAAACATGGTGTGTTTCACACTGTTATCATGTGCAGATTTTTCATTATGTAGGATCTACTGTAAAAAGGTATTTTCTTAATTACTGTTTTTGGTTGATTGGTTGGTTGTATTTTTGTTTATCTTCTCCTTTTTTTTTTTTTTTTCCTTTTTTTTTTTTTTTTTCTTCGTTGTTGTTTTTTCTTTTTTTAAATATTTTTAACTCTCTTACCAACACCTTTACCCTCTGATGTCTATGCCAAACACCCATATCCTTTTATGCTGATAGCCGAGACCCGAAACGCTTCACTTAACATGTCTTTCTAAATATATAAATATATTTTCTTGTTCTCCCCACTCGTCATTAAAAGTTTTAGGTAGCCTTGTAGAAAATAAACCCTAATATATGCATTATTCTGAAAAGTGTTAATTGAGGACAGAATCATGGAAGATATACTTTCATTGCTCATGGTTTTCATGTTAGCCTGGTGGGGAGTCTCGCCACGGGCCGGAGCGTTGACCCATGCGGGGCGGTTTCTGAGTATCGTTTAGTTTTGAGTATAATTTAAAGAATACTATTTTAAGTGTATTATACATACAGAAGGAAAAACATGCGACTCTGTGCAACTGGTGGAAGCGTCACGCGGACACCAGGCCAACGCGACGGAGCTCTCAGCTGGTTACTGCATGACTCCTCTTTTTCTGTTCACAGATCATTTTATTACAGCGGCACAGAGAGAACTCCGTATGCTGTGCTAGATATAATTGCGAAAAGTTTGAAAGAAAAAAAAAGTTACAAAAAAAGTCAAACCGTTCTGATTTATCATTGTTCTTGTTCGATTATAGTGGATATGTGTTCTAATTCTGTTATTTGACTCGGCGAGGGGGGCGGGGGGGGCACAATTCGAGACCTTGGCGGGTCCTCTGAGTTTTCTCTTATAGTGTTTTCTCCAGTGCCTGTATTGTATTGCGATTCTAGTTGGCATATATTACGTTCTGGGAGGGCGAGGGAGGGGGCGCGGTTGGACAGGGGAGGGGAAAATTGGGGATTTAGGTGCGAGAGCTTGTGTTTAAAAGACAAAAAAGGAACGTAAACATTTTATATTTTACCCATTTACAATATTCAGGTTTAAATCTAGTTTTAGCTGGACTTCTTAAGTATACACCGAACAACTAGTTTTCATTTTCTCGAAACTGCTAAGAGGACATGTCCCATCGTCATCGTGTGAGTGTGTGTGAGTGTGTGTGTGTGTGTCTGGATGTTTGGATGTGTACGTCATGTGGCTGGGGAGGGTGTTCTTACCCTGAGGTTTAAATCGCAACACTTCATTTAAACGATATTGCTTTGCAAACTTTGTTTTGTTTTTTTCTTCCTCATGAAGTCCACTTATATAAATATCTATTTTTTTCTTTTTCTTTGGTTAATTTGGTCTGTACAAGTTAAAAGAAGAGCAACACTTCATTCCTTCAAGCCTTTAAATGTATTTTCTTTTCCATGGTAACAGTTGGACATTATGTGCCATAGTTTCGGATTCTCCGGAGAATGTGCTGACCTGCAGCTCAGCAGAGAGTTTGCTTTTATTCAGGTATTTTGTTATTTTCTTTTATTTTTTTGTTCTTTTTTTTTTTTTTTTTTTTGGTTTGTTTAACATTTTCCTCGATTACTGTTTGGTATGTGCGTGGGCTATCGAGGTCAATGGTTCAATCTGTTATGATCATGAAATAAACTCATCTCTTTTATAGAAAATTAAAATTAAACAAAAATGAGTCTGTCTCCTTTTTTTTTTATAATTCATCACAGTTCAGTTCTACACATTATGCATATGCTATGTTTTCCGTTGTGTTGCTACCTATCAGTTTTCACTCTTCAGCTCGAGTTGAGAAGTTTGTTTGAATGAAAATGGTGCAAAGAAACCTGGGCCTTCATATGCAGCATTTGTTGTAGTGCTCAGCATCTTATTAAAGCACACAAGAAAATGCTGGGTCATATTTCACACTAACATCAAGAGAAATTTTGTGTGAGGAAAATAAGGGACTTTAAAGGGATAGTTCATTTGGTGTCCAAATTCGTCATTTCTTTACTGTTTTTCAAATGGTTATTTTTTTTATTTTTTTAATAATTTGAGATCATGGATCACGATGTTACAGGTCATAACATATATAGATATAGTATTATATAGGTGAAAATCATGATTTCTTGTTAGTCTAATTAGTCAAGTGTATTTTTTTCCATCATTTATCATTGTGTAATCAAAATATTATATTTAACTTTAATAACTTTTTGGGGGGGTAATATTTCATTCTATTTATAAAAGCCCTAAATAGTAATTTTCCCAATTCTACAACATTAAATTGTTTACAAAAACATTTATCTGAAATGTGTCCATAAATCTTGTCAATTCTGTTACTGTACCATACTTTGCCTTTAAATTGGTGTAATTCTCTCCCACAGCTATGTAAGATACAGGTAATTGCGTCACTTGACCTCACTAATAAGATCTGAAGCAGTGAAAGGTACGTATTTAATGTATTTTAATCTAAAATGTTCTTACACCAACTGACAAAACTGTTACCACAATATCAAAAGGAAAACAGACTTTATCACTGATCACACAGTGGGTTGTTTAAAAGTATTTTAATCATGATTTCATTAGTGCCATGAGCTCTTGTCATTTATGCTAGCAAGTGGAATTTTTAACTAAAAAGATTAAAATGGACAATTCTGTTACTGTCAAACTCTGTTTCCAGGGTAACAATGTTGACAATATGTGACAGAGTTGACAATTCTATGAAGAAATCTGTTTGTTTTTTTTCATTTAAAGTAAAAACGAAAAAAGGAAGTAACTTGTGTTTGGCAAGCACTGAATTATTAAAATTTAATGTTTTCAATAAGATTACTGGAAAGAATTTCTGTAAGTGAACAGTTTTTTTGAACGTTTTGAAATGCAAAATGTAACTCCAATTATAGAATCACTCAACTGTTACCAACATTCTTCAAAATATCTTCTTTTGTGTTCAACAGAAAAAAGAAACTGGTATGGAACAGCATGGAAATTACAACATTTTCATTTTTGAGTGAACTGTCCCTTTAAGATTTCAATACAGCAGATTTAATGTACTTTTCACCCTTTGATTTGGGGTGAAATATGACCCGGACATTTCTTGCCAGTTTCTGTGATTCACCCAAAAAAATGAGAATTATGTAATTTACTCACCCGTTTCTTTACAACATGAGAATACACTTGCTTTGCAAAATAAATAAATTATTATTATTATTATTTAAAATTAAAGTAGATGTCTGAAAACCGTGTCATTCTCCCTAAAATTATCACCTTAGGCTATGTCCACATTAGAAAGTCATACAGCTTTGAAATAACATGAGGGTGAGTAAATGGTGACATAATTTTTAGACGAACTAACCATTTAATTGTCTTCAAATATCTTAAGATGTGGTTAAACAGAGGCGAATATTGGTCTTACAGTTTGATATCGTGTGTCTGATGTAAAGTTACTGCATGCTTACATCATCATGTTGATGTACCAGCATCCGGTCAACGATTGCACGCTGTTTCATAAGCCTCAAGCTGGCTGGCTTACGTAAGAACGAAACTAGCTGTGACTGCGCGTGTTTAGAGCGGACTTTTATTTTGACATCTTAAAAACAGGAAGTGCCTGCATGCGTGACTGTCAAGCTGTAGGACATGGGGGTTAAAATAGAGGTTTTTAGGGTGAGTTTGATTACGTTTAGACTTGTTAGCACCCCGGTTTGTCTATATAAACATAGAGACACAAACTAAACCAACTTTGGGGAGATGCATAATAAAAAATAAAAAAACGTGCAGACGCTTTAAACGTCCCACTTTGCTAAACACTGTATTGCTCCTCACTGCCTGTCTATGTAAATAACCGATAAAAAAAAGTGAATGTATATATTAATATGCTGTGTTTATTTATTTATTTACACAGATGATGGTGTATCTGTCGTTTCCAGTGGCGATGTTTTGGATATCAAACCAAGCCGAGTATTTTGAGGAATACATCGTGAAGCGAAAGGTTTATAATTGCCCTAATAATCTATAGTATTATTCATTTGTATAATACAATATCAGCATTTGTTTAAAGTTATGACGATACTTACATTTTTGGGGATCTCTCTTTGTTTTAAAATCACATTCTGGTTTCACTAGGGAGTTTCTCTTATGTGTGTTATTTAGCATTTCCTATATTCATTTGCTGTTGTATGATCACAATATATTATCACATTTTTCAGAGGGAGATTTTCCCACCTGATGAGAAAATGCATGTAAGTATTTCCTCTTTAATTTGATGCACACAACAGATATTTGGGTAGATAATAGATATAATATATATTTTATACACACAGACACACAAACACACATATACACACTGCCTGGCCAAAAAAAAAGTTTGGATTTAAATAGGCAAATGTTTGAGAGTCTATGACTGAATCATTATTGCAGTGATTATTATGTTTCTAGCATGTTATATGTTTGGCATCAGTTCGTCTAACCCTAATTGATGACGTGTGTAGCTTTTCATTTCTTAAACAACCATGTAGGAAGACGCATCACAACATTTATTTCTATCAAGAGGTGCATGAATCTTCGGTCAAGATCTTGTATTGACAATGCAAGAGTCCAGCACTCTGTAAAGTCTCCTCCAGAACATCCCAAAGACTTTCAGTGAATTTAAGGTCTGGACTCAGAGGTGCCAAATTCATGTGTGAAAATGATTCTTCATGCTCCTCCCAACCATTCCAATCATATACTCTTAAGCATTTGCCTATTTAAATCCAAACATGGCCGGGAAGTGAATATAATATATATGAGAAGCGAGATGCAATGCCACATGCTCTCTTTCACTTGTGCCGTTTCTCATTCTGGAACAGAGGCAAGAACTGGAGGATTTCAAACAGCGCATGAGAAACCGGAAAGAGCAGAAGATGCTGAAACAGATGGCCATGGAGTCTGAGGAATGACTATAAAACAACATCACATGTGCTATTGTGTCATATCACAACCTTGAGATCAAGCCTTCATGTGTGACATGGAAAACACTGTAATGCTTCTCTCAAAGTGTCAGACCACATAGTTAAATCTTCATTGTTTCTGGACATAGATTAATAAACGGGTGGGAAAATGTATATATTTTTTGTAAATATATGTCTTTAAACAGTTACAATTGAGTGGCTGGACTTCAGTGTGTGTGTACTACTTCTTAGTGAATAAATAAGAACACTGCTTTTTGTTTTTGCTGTTGATTTTTTTTTTGTTCCAATTTGAAAATAAAAAAAATAATTTCTTTTTTAATCTTGTCTGCTGTCATAATTCTTTATTCATTTTTAATTTTATTATACATTTGGTCATAATATATTTTCATGTTGTAAATGAGTATTATTTAAACTACATAACAGATGTTTGCTTAATGGAATAATTTAGGTTCAATGCAAGTTCATCTCAGTCGACAGCATTTGTGGCATAATGCTGATTACCAGAAAAAAATTATTCAGACTTGTGTTTTCCTTGTATGTTAAAAAAAGCAAAAATGTATGTTTTTGAGATTCTTACAATGGGAGTGAATATAGATACGAAACTAATATGTATCAAATGATTTAGATCCATTCTTATGTTAAAACAAGTATTTAAGATGTAAAACTGTTTAAAGCATAATTTTTACAGTCATTTTAGTGTTTTTTGGCGTTAATGCATTGTCATGCCAATGAAGTTGTAAAACTTACACAGAAACGTTAGCAAGCGAGTTTGGTTCACACTAAAATCATAATACATATAGGCCCGGTTTCACAGACAGGGCTTAGATTAAGCCAGGGTTAGGCTTTAGTTCAGTTAGGACATTTAAGTAGCTTTTATAAACGTGCCTTAGAATAAAACATTACTGGTGTTCACATTGAGACAAAACAATGGCACGGACATATTTGAAGACATGCCAATGCCACTTGCTTTCAGTTAAAACAGCTCAAACGTTAATTTTGGTCTGGGTCTATCTTATTGTATTGAAACATTAAAATTATTATCTATTTTAATACATTATCTATTGAGATTTTTACCGCTAGGCTTCTGTTTCTCGTAGGTTCTGGAAACACTGTGCAACGCTGCCTCCTGGAGGAATATAATTACATTGACAACAAATATCTAAAGGTCAGTTGCTGTTCATTCAATTAGTTCTGATAAACGAGGTCTCGATGTTCTTTCCCCAAGGAGTAATGTCTCTCTCTCTCTGAGAAAGTACATCAAGCGCTTTTTTTCTCTCTCTGACCATATCAGGTACAAATAATTGTGTTTTAGAGCATATTTAACCAGTAGGCTACTGGTGTGTCCCGGCGGGCAGATCAACAAAATATGTAGCATTTATCATGGAGAAATTAGCCTCAAATTAGTCATCTGGATTAGAAAACAAAACTTGATTAATAAAACAATAACCTCCTCACTCACAATGCACTTCGGCTTTAAACTGCCAGTTACTTCAATTGTAAACAAACTATCAAGATTGAATACTAAGGACTTATGCAATCAGACAGATATTATTTTCCCAGCCAAAAATGAATATAAAGGCCATAAAACAATAATAAAAAATAAAAAAATCCTGTATATCAACCCATATTTGTGTGTTGGTGCTGGAGCAACAGATAATGTTATGTCGCACTAAATGCACATCGCACTAAATGCTGATTTTTTTCGGAGCTCATAGGCAAACTGAGGTGTATCCTGTTGGGCTAATTGGATTCTGCGTTGAGAAAAAGTGGAATCGGTAAAATAATTATTAAGGGCCTAGCAAATGACATTGGTTGTACAAAACTTTTTTGTGTTTTGGGGAAATCCTGTCAAACAGAGTTGTGCGCGAAAACTAACAGCGAACCTAAAGGCTATGCTTTCGTCTATTACACAACAGTCGAGGCTGCAGAATTAGCAATTCCATGCTAGGTGGTATGCTGCTAAATGAACATCTAGTGTCTGTATGCCATTTTAAGCAATACAAGTGTAACGGAGGCCAGATAGTAAGAGCTGTGCAGGTAAACCTCACTCCCCTGATCTCAAGAGGCGCACTAGCGACTGACGCTACAGACTGCGGTCTTTAACGTCCTTGTTAGCGCACCCGCCTCCCATGTCGGAGATGAATCCCGCTTGGAGTGGGGCGAGTAGGGGTTACATTGGTGCCGTGACCCAGGTGGGAGTGAGGTTTAGGGGGGTGAGTGTTACAGAGGCCAGATAGTAAGAGCTCTGCAGATAAACTTCAGTCTCTAACCACCAATCTCTCATCTCTAACCGTTTCTCCGCCTAATCTCCTCCATATCGCTTTAAAATATAGCATTCTGTGCAGAAATCAAAATGGGTTGATATGTTTTCTGGGTTGCGCCAACTCGCACGACCTGCTTAGCTTCAATCTCTATTCATAATATAGGGGGCAGGACACTTTAGATTCTAGAGAGCATTTGATTGGACAGAAAATCTGATGAGAAGCTGAAGTGCAGAGTGGTCATCAAAATCGTTGATCCATATTGATGGAAGTGAGAGACTGTAAATTTTGAACGCTTATCTTCTAAATGTTAATTTTGTCATTGTTTTGGAGCGCACTAGCTTATTGATAACAGTAAGGCTAACATATTCATAAAGTAAAAAAAAAAAAAATCAATTTTGATTTCATGAGGACTTTAAACGTAACTTTTCCCAACACTGACTGTGTTTATGCAACTAGCCCCAGTATAAAACGAGATGGAGCCTAGTTTATGTTAATGTTGCCTATTTATGTTAATGTTGCTTTTAATTTTTAATTCGTTTAAAAGAAACCATAGTTTCTATAAATATTGGTCAAGTCATCATAACAAGAAGACATCTTCGAGGACTTTTATTTTGAATTGTATCTTCCGGGTGTTCTCGTCCATCAGGGTGTGGGAGAGTCTGCCTTCACAGCAGCCCTGCTGGAGTCTGTCAACAGGGAAGTGTCAAGATGGCCCCGAGTGGACTAAAAGCGCTCGCAAACGAGAGTAAGTTTGATTTAATCTCACAATACGGCCTTTAAAACATCTACTGACATTATATATAATAATTAAGTGCTTAAATATGCTTGTATTGCCCTGTCATGTGATATGTAATCATAGCAACAGGTGTACAGTGAGCGTTCAGTACGTCATAATGGACCAAACTTCCGTATGAAGTTTTTACAGAAACTTGAACTTTCATTTAGTACAAATTCAGGAAAGTTTAATGACTTTACCCAGCACGTTTACTCCTCAGAAATGTCATTTATGTTAATGGAGGGGATGATAGACTTGTTTGTAACTTACTGCACGATTTAGAAAGCTATTGTGGTCTTGTGATCAACATCACGCCGGACATTATAAAAACACACTGCAGGAAATGTAAATGTAACTCTTGAGAAAATGCACAACACCCTACACAGTATTAATATATTACTATTGCATTTCACCAGAGTTATGTTTTATTTGCATTTATCTCACGCCATGTTTCCTTGCCAAATTTGACAAAATAACACTTACTATATTTGGATAAGAAACAAGTCTGCATTTTTTGCAGGCTCCTCTGTATGAAATAATAAACACATTTCTGAATGTATTTATATATTTACTCACTTACACAAAATAAACTTATTACGTATTATCCATTATCCAGGCAGGTAATTTAAAAAACAAATCATAAAGGGATATTTCACCCAAAAATGAAATTTCAGTTTTTAATAACTCGCCCTCACGTTGTTCTGAACCCGTAAGAACACAAATTAAGGACCGTCAGTTATTTATTTCTTATTTCTGGTAGTCCAGAAAGACATTTAACCTGCTTCAGCAAACGAAAATCATTGTAAATGCCATAAATATCCTGATTTTCCATATATCTGTCCTGTGTTAAACTCTATACATGATTGTATTTGTCTGTAGAAATCCTCAGTGGCGTCATCAAGAGTGTGAAGAAAGATGGAGAATGGAAGGTAATAATATTAGTGTAATATTAGTACAGTAGACTGAAGTTATGTAATTGTTAATCTGTTTGCAAATGACTTTGACTCTGTGTATCTTTGTTGTGTTTATTTAGGTTCTTATCGTGGATCACATCAGTATGCGGATTCTGTCCTCTTGCTGTAAGATGTCTGACATCATGGCGGAGGGCGTTACAAGTGAGTATATCTAATTTTTTTTATTCGTTTCTTTCACAAATCAGTTCACTGTTTCACTATGAAACACTTTAAAGTCACCAGTGTCAGATACTAAAGTGTGAATGATGATTTTTTTATTAGCATGTTTTTATTGCATAATGTGTCTGTTACACTTCACTGGTTATCCTATGAACCACTCGGTGCAATCTTGACCTAAGAACACAAGATGTGAGCTTTCCTGATTTTCTTCACAGTTGTAGAGGACATTAACAAGCGGAGGGAGCCGATCCCCAGTCTGGAGGCCATTTACCTCATCTCCCCTGTGCCAAAGGTGAGCCATCTTTACTAGCACAGTGCAAGTGTTAATATGTTGCGTAGTGTTGTTAACGTGTCTTTGATCATTTTTGTTAACACTCATGGTCTTAAGAATGTTGAAATGATCTCATATTTGTTTTTCCAGTCAATTCAATCTCTAATCGGTGATTTTCAAAGAGACAGCCTTACATACAAAGCAGCACACATCTTCTTTACAGACAGTAAGGCTATTAATTTCACTATTAGCTTGAATATATACAGTCTGTTTTGGTTGCCTACTCTTGTGTGATCTGGATTTGTGTATTAATTGCGTTGTAAATTGTACAGCTTGTCCTGATGGGCTTTTTGCTGAGATCGGGAGGTCGAAGGTTGCCAAGGTCATCAAAACCCTGAAGGAAATCAATGTGGCTTTCATACCGTACGAGTCTCAGGTGCGTGTCAGAATAACAAGCACATACACTAACACTTCCATACAAAAAATTATTCTAATATGCTGATTTGCATTTTCTTGTTAATATTAGTGTTGAAAACTGCTTAATAGATTTGTGGAAATGTGAAGCAATTTTTCCATTATTCTTTGATCAATAGACATTTTAAAAGAATGGCATTTATTTGAAATAGAAATTTTGTAACATTATAAATGTCTTAACTGTCTCTTACACACTATGTAACTATTTTTTCGCTCTTACATCATCAATCCTTCTTCCAAAGCATGCTTTTGTCTTACCCTGATTCACTATGGTTGGCCTATTATAGGTGTTATAGGTATATTTTAGACCTGGCGGGAAGGTTTTTGTGGGAAATTGCGTTCATCCGCACAGCCGAAGCACAACCAAAACAATGTTTGGTAACACTTTAATTTAAGGGGACGTAGTTACACGTTACTACATGTACTTACTATAGTAATAACAGTAAATTATGCATAATTACAAGCAATTAACCCTAAACCTAACCTTTACTGTAACTCTATGGTAAGTATATGTAGTTAATACTTATTTGAGTAAGTACAATGTAACTACGTCACCTTACAATAAAGTGTTTTTACGCAGAATGCATGCAGTTTTGTTTTTTAACCGCTAGAGGGCCAAACGTTACATGGTGTCTCTTTTATGCATCCTGGCTAAATAAAAGGATTAATTTCTTGTTTTAAAAAAATAAGTCAAATTTGTACTGAGCCCAAACTTTTGAATGGTTTTGTTGCAGGTGTTTTCTCTGGACAACCCTAGTTCCTTCCACACTTTCTACAGCCCAAATCAGACGAATCTAGATGACAGGACCAGGATGATGGAGGCCATGGCCGAGCAGATCGCCACACTCTGTGACACACTGAAGGAATACCCAGCCATCCGCTACCGCCAGTACGTGTCAAGACTGTTTCCTGGTGTAACATGATTTGTTTGAAGAGTAAGTGTAAACCAACTCTGTTTCTCTAAGGGGCCCAAAGGAGAATTTCAGCCTGGCTGAGATGGTGATGGACCGTCTGAATGCACATAAAGCAGACAATCCCAGTATGGGAGAGGTGAGATGTTGGTATATATATATATTTATAATATTATAAACGCCTTCTAATATGTTGTCACACAAATACTTTCTTCTGTTTCTTCAATTCAAAATGACACTTTCTGATTGTTGTATCATTTCTTACTCTGCTTTCTGGACTATTTTCTCTTCTCTCTGTTTATTTTCTTCCTGTTCTCCAATGCCAGCTGGTATTTTCTCGAGGTTCAGGTGGGTGTCAATGCAAGTCTTGCTTTTGCTATCTCCTTGTGTTCTGTTACATCTGTGTTCTTGTCCTATTTTTTATTTATTTTTTTACTTCTAACCCCTCATCTGTTTTCTCTCTGATCCTGCATTTCATTTGATGAAATTTCACATTATTATTAAATTCAATTCCAGTCACCAGCGCTTGTTCCAAAGCAGCTTTACAGACAATAGAAAAATAAAGTAGAGAAAAGGTGGAAAAAAAATTGTCCCTTAAGTTAAAATCCTCCAGTGAACAAGCCAAAGGTGAACTCCCTAGGATGTTATTTAAATAGATGAGGAAGGAACCAAGACTCCCCTGGCTGACAACACCAGATATTGCGTAAACTGAAACATTTCCAATTTGTTACTGAACAGATTTTTTTAGGTATTGCAACATACTCCCCCAGTTTCTTGAAACTTGCACTGATATATATTAAAAATGTCAAGTTTGCCATTGTTTTGTCTCAAGATGAACACCAGTTATGTTTTTTCAGTTAAGGCATGTTTCTTAAATAATATTTTATAATAATAATATAGTAATATAATAATAATAATAATAATATTGTAATTTTTGAGGCATGTATATTACTTACATATCCTAATTGAACTAAGGCCTAATCCTGGCTTAATCTAAGCTCTGTTTGTGAAACCAGGCCTGTGTGTTTTAAATTGCAATTTAACAATTTAAACTTATCGCCCAAACTTTTTTGATGTAAAAACGCTGTTGATAAATATACAAGGAATAAACAACTAAATAATAATTTTGTTACATGATTTTAACACATTTCTAATAAAAATTTGTTAACACATTTTAATGAAATAATGAGCAGCTCAACTGTTTTCAACATTGATAATAATAATAAATGTTTCTTGAGCATCAAATCATCATTTTAGAATGATTTCTGAAGGACCATGTGACCCTGAAGACTGGAGGTTTTCAGTTTTGACATCAGGAATAAATTACATTTTAGAATTTATTCAAATAGAAAACAGTTATTTTACATTGTAACAATATTACTGTTGATCAAATAATGCAGCCTGGGTGAGCATTAGAGACTCCTTTCAAAAACGTAAACAAATTATATTTAGAAGTATTTGTGAAAGAAATTGATAGCTCTAAATATATTAAAAGTGACACACAAGCAAGTATTAAAGGCACAATATGTAAGATTTTTGGATTAAAATATCCAAAAACCACTAGAACAATGTTATATATTTTGTTGATTTGTGTACTTGCATTATCCCAAATGTTTCTAACACCAAAAGTCGCTTTAATACATTATGTGTTTTATTAGACAGGTGAGCAACTGTTTGGATACATTCATCGACAGAAAACTAATCATTGTTATACAGCTCAACACAGTTAGTCTTTATTTTTTAAATCTTGTTTTCTTGATATACTGCGAGTACCATGTTTTACCATACCTAACATCGATCTAGCTCACTGCAGTGTGTAACAAATGTTTCATATAGTAGCTGCATAGTAGCGAACACACGGAGTAGCATTATAACATAACTTTCAACACACTCAAATGTATCTAAACTGTTACCCCACTGTAACGCAGTTCAGATGTTATGGGAAGAAGGAGGCGGGAACCGGCGAACATTCAAATATTTTAATAAATAAACCAATAAAAAAATTGAAAGTATACCACACGAAACAGGAACAAAACATCAAATAAAACTCAGGCCTGTTCCTCTCTCGCTCTTCACTGTCGTCGCTCCTCCTTTATGCTTCCGCTCCTCCGTGAGAGATACAAGACCGGTGCGTCGCGCAGGTGTCGCTCATCAGAGTAATCACGCCACCGGCCTCGTGCCGCTCTCTCACGGCCCTCGTCTTGCTCGCCACACCCACATATATGACCGGAAGAAGTGGAAGAGGTCGTCTGCGGCATAATAATTGCTCCACTGCTCTCGAGCGGAAATCAAGCTACGCTTTTGCTTTGTATAGGCGACCTCTAGCGACAAAAAATGACATAGTGTGCCTTTAAGCAGATGTCTGATTTAGTCTGACCTTGGAACCTGTCTAATATACTGATACACAACCCTGGTCTGGATGTTCTTTAAATGCTCACTGTAAGGAAGTGCAGTTTAACAGCCTGTGTGTTGTTTGACTGACAGGGCACAGATAAAGCTCGCTCCCAGCTGCTTATAGTGGACCGTGGATATGATCCCATCTCTCCAATCCTGCATGAGCTCACCTTTCAGGCCATGGCTTACGATCTGCTGGACATCGAGCAAGACATTTACAAGTGTGTGATTGTCTACCGGTTCCCAATATAACTTTTGAGCAGTTAATCTGACCAGCGACGTATGAAATGATTACTGTTAGTCAGTGAACTGTGGCATGTTGCTGGCAGGTATCAGACGGCAGGGATCGGCGAGGCTCGAGAGAAGGAAGTGTTGCTGGACGAGGACGACGAGTTGTGGGTGCAGCTGCGGCACATGCACATAGCAGACGTCACCAAGTAAGAGCAGATCGACCATTACCTTTCCTGCTTGTCTGATGGGCTTTTGTGCTCACACCTTCTGCTTTGTTTCAGGAAAGTGACGGAGCTGCTGCGCACCTTCTGTGAGAGCAAGAGGATGAACACAGACAAGGTAAACACACATTCTTTGTCCACTAGTGATGACGCCACACCGCGCTTGATCCGACGTGTTAGTGTTATCTAGAAGTTCAGATGTATTTGCATTGAAAATTATAACTAAACTTCTTGTGATGGTTTAAAGTAATAAAACATGGCAACACTTCCACATTAAGGTTAACATTAGTAAATGCATTATGAATAACACAATAACTAACACTTATTACATATCTTGGTTAAAGGTGCAATAGGTGATTCTCTTCAGAAATATTTTTTGTTACGCAGGTTGAAAGTAATCACTGTTAAGCGGTCTATGTTAAGCATCCTGACTCTCTGTGGTGTTTTTAATATGCTTTAAGACAAACCATGTGCAAATTCATCAGTCAACACCATTGCTGAGTATTTCCTCCTTAAAACTGCCGTGAAAAAAGACAGTCTCAAAAACCCTGTTTGATCCCGCCCCTGTTTCCTACCATTACAAACATGTAACCAATCCCGAACTTTTCTCCACTGACTTTCTATGATGTTCAAAGCGTTTCTGAGGATGCAGATTTTTAAAGACGGCTGTCCGACTCTGAGATGGTGAACAGGAACATGGTTTGTGTAACATTAGCAACACATTATTAGCTGTTTGATAACATAGTCAAGCAAAAGGCTAATCATATCAATTACCGTTATGTGTCCGACATTGTGGAGAGCGATACATAAAACACATTATCATTCTGATACATCGACTTGAGTACGAGCCTGTATAATTTGCTCTTCCTCTTCTTCTGAATCAGTTTCTGGTTCAAATATATATGGCTGAATTAAACCAGTATTTCCACTTGCCATTGTGCAGCGTATACTACAGTAAAGTTGAGCGAGTGGATCAGGTAATCTGAGCTGGTGTGAGTGAGTGGAGGCGTGGGCGAATTTGCATATTCATGAGACTGCGTATACTAAATGAAGCAAGGGTGTAGAGTTACATTCAAGCTATTTCAAGCTAAACATTTAAATATGTCATTTTGGTGATTAAAGATGAATCTTTAAGGGATACAATTATTGACTACAGGGGGACTTTAATATTTGAAGTAAACGATAAGTGCGCATTCAATACAATTAATCGCACTTCTTTTTCACGAGGGTGGTTAACAAACCACATTTTCTAAATAGCAACATTTTTGGAAATCTTGATGAAAAAGAACAAACAAATTGACTTTTAACAAACGCTCTCTTTTGTACCTGATTCATGCTAAAGTGTCATTGATACGTCTTCCCTCAGGCCAACATCAAAGATCTGTCTCAGATGCTGAAGAAGATGCCACAGTACCAGAAAGAACTAAGCCTGGTACGACCTCTCTCTCACATATAACACAGCTTCCCTTTTTCCCCTGACGCTTGTATATAGTCACGACGACTTTAACGTGTTGTTGTTTGTGATGTCGACAGTACTCCACTCATCTGAACCTCGCTGATGCCTGCATGAAGAAGTTCAAGAACACGTTAGACAAGCTCTGTGTGGTGGAGCAGGTCAGTGCCGTCTGCTTTTGTCAGGTTCAATCACTGTATTTAGCATTATTATTTCATTTTATGAGTTTAATATCTAATGTTTTGTGTAGTATATTTTGTGAGGCTACATTTAACCATATGTTCTGATGAAATGCAGTTTATACTGTTTATGTTTATGTTGATTTCAGAGGGTGTGTTACTATCTTTCACTACTATTTCTAAGCTTCTTATTGTCAATTTATGCAACAGCTTGTGCACTGAAGTTAAACTTTGATCTGTTGCAATAAAATAATGTACAGGAAGCCATCTCCCCGTTTTATGTATAGCAGATGGGCATTTTTTCCTAAGTGCACCGTTCTGTGTGTGGAGGTATTATAAGCAGCTGGTTAATGTCTGGACATGACTGCAGCATATGCCGTTCTTTATGTGCCGTGTTTATATAACTTGGTGCCTTCTGATGGATAATCTCAGCTTCCTCTTGTTTTGATGGACTCACAACCTATATTATTTTATGTAATTGTTTTGTACATATCTACCTCAACATCTGGGGGTGAAGTTCTGGATATTTTAGCAAAATGTCACACAATTGGTAGTGTGGATATGTTTTACCGCGGTAGTAAAATATTAAATGCATAATCTCGCTTCCTTGTTTTCTTTAAATTAACACCGTGAACATCTTATTCTGCTGTTTTATTACTAAAAAGCATTGGAAATAGTTTGTCTGATTCATTTGTATGATTTTTATGATTCAAAGATGTTTAAATGAGTTTAACAAACAAATGGGGCCATCAGAACATTCAATATTTTCACTTTAAATGCGCTTCCATCGTTTTCAGAAGTAATGCAACAAACTGTAAACATACACTACTATTCAAAAGTTTAGGGTCAGTAAGATTTTTTTTTGAAGAAACTCATAATTTTATTCAGCAAGGATGCGTTACATTGATCAAAAGTGACAGTTAAGACGCGTACAATGTTAAAAAATGTTTCTGATTCAAATAAATGTTGTTCCTTTGAAAAAGCAGCACAACTGTTTTCAACATTGATAATAATAAGAAATGTTTATGATCATATTAGAATGATTTCTGAAGGATCATGTGACACTGAAGACTGGAGTAATGATGCTGAAAATTCAGCTTTGCATCACAGGAATAAATGACATTTTAAAATATGCTCAAATAAAAAAACGCTTATTTTAAATTGTAAAAATATTTCACAATTATCATTCAATGTCTGTAAAAAAAATGTATTTACATTTCAGTCTTTCCTGTTCTCAGAAGTGATTTTGTTTCCCTCCTCAGGACTTGGCCATGGGTTCAGATGCTGAGGGGGAACCGCTCAAAGATGCCATGAAGAGTATCGTCCCCGTTCTGCTCAACACCGAGATCGAACCCTACGACAAAATCCGCATCATACTGCTTTACATTTTCCATAAGAAGAAGGGTATGAACACTCGCATTTGCGTATAACTTTATTGAAAGCTGACAGCTTAAGCTCTGAATGAATTAATCACAAGTGACTCATCCTTACACACAGGCATTGGTGAAGAGAACCTCACAAAACTCATCCAGCACGCAAACGTGCAGAAGGACAGTAACATCATCACCAACCTGCAGCTCCTGGGCTGCCCCATCATCGCTGGGGTAAGATGAGACGCTCTAATGTCTGAAAACAGGCCCATGTGCAATGCGTTGTGCTGAATTTATGGGGAAATCTGCAGTTGAAAAATGGCTGTTAAGAGGCAGTCACCTTGTTAGATTGGTTTACTTTTAAATGTGCATGTGCATTAACTGGACCAGCCTGAAAAAGTAAGATTTAGGATGCCATTGCTTCTTTGAAATGTTATTGTAACTAATACTTTTGTTAAGAAACTTGTACTTTTATTCAGTAAGGATGAGAATCACGATTTTTTTGTTTCAAATAGAGATCTCGATTCTCCCATGATTCCGAACAGACAACTAAACAAAATAACGTAATTTACTAGAAGTTCTCAAGTCAAGTCAAAATGTATTTCTATAGCACATTTAAAAGTTGCACCAAAGTGCTGTGCAATAAAACATTGAGCATATAAAAAGAAACCATGCAGCATACAAAATATAAACACTTGAAAAAAAACAAAAAAAAAACAGAAAAACTTTAATCTAATCAAAAGTCATGACAGAATGTTAAAAAAAAAATCTGTTTGAATGAATGATTCAATTACTCACTCGTAAACACATTTGTTTCATTACTGGGCGAATCAGAATTTTTGAAAGAATCTCTTGATTGAATGATTCATTGACAAATACATTTTTAGCAGTCACTTGTCGCCACCTACTGGTGTAACGATGGAATTGATACAATCGTTATTTTGAAACGGCTCTCTGGCTCAGCTGCAGCGCTAACGCAAATTTGAATGTTCCGGTGTGGTTTTGTCAAAGATTTAATAGACACAGGTGAATCATTGACGAATAAGAACTTGGATTTTTGAATCAAGATCGCCATCTTATAACGATTAATCGTGCAACTCAAAAAAAAAAAAAAAACTGAAAAATGCTTCACGGTTTCCATAAAAATGTTAAGCGGCACAACTGTATGCAACATTAATAACAATAAGAAATGTTTCTTGAGCATCAAATCATCATATTATAATGATTTCTGAAGGATCATGTGACACTGAAGACTGGAGTAATGATGCTGAAAATCCAGATTTGTTCACAGGAATAAATAACATTTCAAAATATTCAAATAGAAAACAGTTATTTTAAATAATAATATTTCACAATTATCATTCATGTCTGTAAAATGATGATGTTTCATAGGAGCTGTACTGATTTCTTCATAGGAAACAGCTGCTGAAGATCAGTAAGATAACACATTACCAAACTGTTCTCTGTCATGTCTTTTAGGGCACTAATTCTGGTAAGAATATGCCCGACAGGAAAGAACGCACAGAATCCACATATCAGCTCTCCCGGTGGACGCCCATCCTGAAAGATGTGATGGAGGTCAGGAAACGCTGTGTCCGTAAGATTTTTATAATCGTATAGGAATGTAATGATTCTCATTTAAATTCGGCTTGCTCTGCAGAACATCATTGATGACAAGTGTGACAGGAAGCTGTGGCCGTTTCTGTCTGATCCCGCCCCCATCACCACCACCACATCAACTACAGTCAGGTACCAGCACTTCTCACAGCCAATAGATAAGTTGCACACTTGCGGTGCGGGTCAGAAATCAATAGGCACGGGCTGGTCCAATACCCAAGACTAACTCGGTTCCCACTGATAGGCAACTGCTTTCAAACGGTCCCGTGCTTATTTGTGTTCACGCTCTGCAGTGAACGTCACAGGTTTCCAATTATGATTTGCAGCGACTGAAGTGATTGACAGTTTCAGCCATTAAGGGAGTGCTCTTTGCTCGCTTTATGTATATAATCTATTTGCAATTTTAATAAAAGTTTTATCTTTCATGCTGCTAAGAGGATCAACGGCCACGTATACTGCGGTTTCAGGAGAGATAACTGCACTTAAATGCAGAGTGAATCCACTGAAATGTCCCTGATATTATATGACAGTAAAGGCTCATATTTGCCTAAATGTTCTTTTCATTTATAGAGACCTCTAAGTGTCCGTGTAGCCGTATGGTGGGATTTGAAAAAAATGCGTAATTATGCACATTTGTTCATACTGTATGGGCAGATTGTTTATGTGTTGTAGGCAAAAGTTTTGTATTGTTCATTCATACCATGTTGGCCTGCGTGTCTATTTTACGGAATTAAATTAGTGCCGCTGTAAATTAGCTTTGCTGGTTAAACGACATGGGTATGCGATCAATCATTTTTTTAAGCAATCAATCAGTCATTAAAAAGAGGAATCGTGAAAGGCCTATCTTGTAACGAATGTCACTTCAGTTCTACTGTCTGAGTATGAGACAAAACAACATAATGCAAGCACTGTGAAAGGTTTTGCCACAAACTCAAATCCTCCATGCTGATATTGCGAGACATCTATCTCCTCGACTTCAAATATCGTCGTGTGGTCTGACATTTCTCTTGAACCCTACTCCAGCAGCGCACGGTTTGGACACTGGCACAAGAACAAGTCTGCCACGGAGTACCGCAGCGGCCCTCGCCTCATCATCTTTGTGATTGGCGGCGTGACCCATTCTGAGATGCGCTGTGCTTATGAAGTGACCCGGGCCACCGAGGGCAAGTGGGAGGTTCTGATTGGTAAGAGGAGATGACTTCTGCATATGACAGAGGTCTTCAACCCTCCTCCTGGAGACCCACCGTCCTGCAAAGTTTATATCCAACCTGAATTTCACACCAGTGTGATTGTCACGAGAGTCTGATTCGCTGGTTCGCGTGTGTTTGATGAGGGTTGGAGCTAAACTCTCTGGGACAGTGGGTCTCCAAGAGCAGAGTTGAAGATAACATTAATTGTCTTCAGTGTTGTTTAAAATGTCTAATTTGGTTTTCTTCTGCAGGATCATCTCACATTGTCACTCCAACCAGCTTTCTGAATGACCTGAAGGATTTGGACAAGCCTGCAGCCGTTTAGCAGTACATCCCTGAAGAGATTCATCCCACTGAACTCCTGTGAAACCTGATACTCTGAAGTTAGGATTCTCGCAAATGACCAGTGAAAAGACCTTTAGATCTAGCTTACTGATTGTTTGCTTTTAAAGTAGTCATTTTAATTACCCAAGCTAAACCGGTGGTATATGTATGTGTGTATATATATTCATGCTGTTGATGACTGATGCTTAATTTAAAAGAAAAATTCTATATATATGAGACGATGATATATGTGAAATTGTTTGAGAACCTGTTGCTGAAGGCTTAAAAATGTGCAGATATATGGATTAAATCTTGCCTTACACCCGTTGAACATCAGTCGTATCAAGTTCTGATGTGATTTGAAGACTTCTTTGGACCAAATGATCACCCTGGATTCTGAGACGCGCTGTACCACCTGCCTTTACTTGCTGTCTAAAGCTGCACAATGTAGAAAAAAAGGAATTTGCAAGATAAGTCTGCTTATGGTACAGTTGTCCATTTCTGATTTCCAGTCAGGTTGTGATATTTTCTGCCCCCGTTTTGGTGAAGGCATGAAATGTTTTATGTCAGTATAGGTGTCTTTTTGTTTTTCATGCTCTGAACTTGTGCACTTTTTTTTCTTTTACTGTTACGTTATCACATATCGGTGGATGTGGTTTTTGGCCATTTGTTAACAATTCTAAATAAATTTTGCTTACACCTCATTCCAGAAAGAGATGCTTGAGCAGTGTTGGGGTAACGCGTAACAAGTAACTCAAATAGATTACATTTTTCAACTAACAAGTAATGCATTACTTTTAAATTTACAACAAAATATCGCAGTTACTTTTTCAAAAAAGTAACACAAGTTACTTTGTTTTCCCATTTATTGACTGAGCTCTCCTGTCCCCATGTTGAGAGAAATCAGGAGTAAGTGCAGAGGTGTTGTGTGGGCTGTGTGTGAACATGATGATTATTGTAGATCTAGATTAATGTGAGCATTTACTCATCTCACTCGCACAAAAACAGATTCAGTATCCCTCAAAATGAATGAAAACAGTGAAATGCAAATTCAGAATATTACACAAACATGCAATAGTTAAATAACACAAATAGACTATGTATTTAATCTCACTTTTTTTAACCAATGTCTTTGATGCTGATGTTCAATGATCTGATTCAACCACACCAATAAGCGAAAATGACTTCAGATTTACATCACATTTGAGTTTCTTTATTTCTTTTATTGCTGAAGTAAGAGTGTTGAACTTTCTTTTACTGCGTCCTATTCTTCTACAATCCAGAATTCGATAGCATGGTAAAAATAAAATGCAAAAAGCTAATAGTTTGACTCCCTGAAGCTGCAGTTTGTATTTTCATTGAAAGTTAAGTACTTCATTTCACTGACCATTTGTTAAATAATAATAAAAACATTTTTTTTGAGTTTCACATCCTAATTTTATACATATTTGTACAATTGTTTAAACCTATTGTCTGCGGGTTTTTAGAAATCCATTAATCATTTCCATAGAGTTAACCTAAACCTAAATTCAGACTGATGGTGTCAGAAGGTCTCTGTTGATACTGATGTCACTGCTCCAATAATTGTCTCCCATGATAAAAGATCATCGCTGCATGATAGAGAGGATTAACTGTTTTTATCTGGGATTAAAGACTGCCCCCGTCTAGGTTTCCTAATGGGTGCGGGTTTATATTCAAAGCTTAAGACCCTCTAAAAGCTATCCATCCATCCGTCCTGGTAGAGCTTTACTTCAGTCTGGAGAGAGAAGCTTGCTCGCAAGTTTGTACACAAGTATTAGATTGCACTATGACAGAAATTTTAATACTTGTTCTAAAGAAGATATTGATATTTGTATCTTAATAATTAGAATATACACATGAAGATTGTAGGAGATGACATCTGTGGCGGACAACATGGAGGTATTTCATATATATATATTTGTTTACATTTCTAAACTTTTTACCCTAAACTTTTCTGCTATATTTGATTATTACTTCATTGATATGAATCATTATTAACAGTGTATGTTTACTAAAACCTGTTAAGAATGTTCAAATTGATTGAAATGTTCGGTCCTCGCAGCAAGTTTCAGGGAAAGAGGACCAATTGTTTTCCCTCGTTAGTAACGCTCAGCGTGGAAGATTAGATGAACAGCGCTGCACATTGGGTCCAACAAAACCTCAACAACTTCATGCCAACAGCCCAGGTCAGATCTCTTTGTAATTTTGGTAATGGTAATTAAAAATAAATAAAAAATAGGCATCACCCTATTTACACAGTTGATTAATCACAGCACATTAAGACAAATGCTTTTGTATTTCCAGTTTTCTAAAATGCTGTCAAATCGATTAATCGCGATTAATCAATTCTAACATAAAAGTTTGTTTATGTGTGTGTGTGTGTGTGTGTGTGTGTGTGTGTGTGTGTGTGTGTGCGCGCGCGCGCGCGTGTGTATGTATATATATATATTTACACACACACACACACACACACACACACACACACACACATATATATATAGATATACATACACACACACACACACACACACACATAAACAAAAACTTTCATGTTAGATGTAATTAATCACGATTAAGCGATTTGACAGCACTAGATGCAAATAAGGCAATTTTGAATAAATATGAACTAATTCACATACATTTCCATATCAGAAATATGAACTTTGGATAAACCCAGGTTCAAATGTCTTTTTGTTGACTTATTAGAGTCATTGGTTTTTACAGAGGGGATTGTGATATCTCTTTTTTACAGAGCCCTTAAAGGGACATGGTGGAGGGAAAATTATGGGATTGGGGGAAAAAGATTTCAATGCTTTTGCTTTCTCTCGCAAAACTTTTGCGTTCCATCGAGAAACTTTGCGTCCGTTCGCAAAAAAATTGTTGCGAGAGAACGGAAACGTTTGCGAACAAATGCAATTATCTTTTCAGAGAGAACGCAAAGGTTTTGCAAGCGAGCGGAAGGTTTCTCGTGGAACAAAGTTTCTCGGGGGAACACAAACATTTTGCGAGCGAGCACAAATAACATTAAGAGAAAATGCAAAGGTTTATGAGTGAGCGGAAAAGTTTGCGAACAAACGCAAATATTTTTGCAAGAGAATGGAAAAGTTTGCGAGTGAATCGAAAAGTTTGCGAACAAACGCAAATATCTTTGCGAGAGAAAGCAAAAGTTTGTGTGAACGGAAAAGTTTGCGAACAAATACAAATATCTTTACGAGAGAATGCAAAAGTTTGCAAGCAAGCACAAATATGTTTCAGAGAGAAAACAAAGGTTTTGCGAGCAAATGCAAAGTTTCTCGGGGGAATGTAAAAGTTTGCGAGCGAACGCAAATATCTTTGGGAGAGAATGCAAAAGTTTGCAAGTGAATGGAAAAGTTTGCGAACGAATGCGAATACCTTTGCGAGTGAGCGAAAAAGTTTACAAATGAACGCAAATATCTTTGCGAGAGAATGCAAAAGTTTTCAAGTGAGCGCAAAAGTTTAGGAATGAACGCAAATATCTTTGCGAGTGAATGCAAATACCTTTGTGAGTGAGCGCAAAGTTTACAAACGAATGCAAATATCTTTGCGAGAGAATGCAAAAGTTTGCAAGTAAGCGGAAAATTTTACGAATGAACGCAAATATCTTTGCAAGAGAATGCAAAAGTTTGCAAGTGAGCGGAAAAGTTTGCGAACAAATGCAAATATCTTTGCGAGCGAATACAAAAGTTTGCGAGCGAACGTAAAGTTTCTTGGCGAAACGCAAAACATTCATGAGAGAACGCAAAAGCATTGACAAATAATTTTTCATCCCGTCTCATATTTTTTTCCTTCACCATGTCCCTTTAGGTTCTCCATAGAACTGAACCACTGTCAGCGATAAATTAATCAGAAAGTATTTGTCCAAACTCACAACAGTTTTTGCCGAAAAGTTTGCGAATGGACGCAAATATCTTTGCAAGCAAATGCAAAATTTCTCTGGGGAACGCAAAAGTTTTGTGAGAGAATGCAAAAGCTTTGAAAAAATGTTTTCCTCCCATCCCATATTTCCACCACGTGTCCCCGGGCTCTGTATTGACAGTAATAAAACTAATTTTGGTGTATATAAGTGCTGCTGAAGTGCAGGTATCTGACTGTTGTGGAAGCAAAAATAACCCAAAATACTCCAAATTGACCAGTGCATGAAAAAGCACAGGTTTTGTCTGTAGTGTCCTGCCTTAAAAGTAACTTTTACATGTTCATGTTTCTTTGGACGACACTGCGGCAGATGGCGATGACTTTTTACAGTTCCTGGTCAAGAGTCAGAGCCAACGATTAGATGACCAACGAGTGACGCTTAGTTCATTGCCAGGGATGGAGGCATTCTCCATCAGAGATCCGAAAGATGGAAATGTACTGAAGACAAACTTTGATCAGTTTTGCAACATGGTCAGCCGAGCTCATGTGAGTTTTCCAGTGAACTTTGGAGGACATCTGATTAGTAAAACAAAGTTTATTGGAGCATGTTTTACAAGAAAATACTGTTTTAGTCTTTCTATTTCAAAATGTCACATTTAATTCCCTGTTACTTGCCATTTCATTGTAATTATTTGTGAAATTTACTAGCAATTTCTGAATTATTTGTATGTATATTTGAAATTTTGTAGCATTTTATTTTACTGCCCTGTTCTGCATATACATACTATGTACTTATTATAGTACATAACAACTACTTTTAACAAGTACTAACCCTGAATCTACCCATAAACCTAACCTTAACCCATGTAGTTATATTACCCAGTACTTTTTAAGTATGCTGTAAGTACAAAATTAAGTGCAACCGAAAATTGTTTCCTAGCCTTTTTTTTCCAAGTAAATCCTGTAATTTATTTTTTATTGTATATACAGGAAAGAATTGAAAAGAAAGTTTTTTATCTTCAAATTTCTTAACCTGCAATGTAGAGTTTCAGGAAACAGACCCATCCAAAAAACACCCTGACCCCTGAGGCCCCGGACTCTGTGAGAAGAGTGAGCTACAATCCTCAACCTCCTGCTGATTCAGACACTTATAACACGCTCAGAACCAGATCAGCCTCATTCAACCCCACATCAGACAAGGACAGAATGGAAAGTTTTCAAGTGAGTATGAATGCATATTTTTACAGTGGCCTCAGATACTTTCTCTCAAAACTTCCTACTTACTTAAAGTACAAAAGCCTGTTATTCTTGTTCTTAATTCATCAGGGTGAGCAGGACCAGCTGTTGTGTCTAGTTAGTCAAACACAACGTGGACGTATGGATGAACAGTGCTGCTCCATTAACCCCTTATCGCCTTCACCCAGACGTATGGAAAACAGCCAGTCAGGTTAGTCTGTAATAATAAAGTTTTATCAAGTTAATAATACAACAAATGCATTAAAAAGCCAACCAATCAGAGAAGGTTCTTTACTAAGTGCATGTTTGTATACACCCTTTAAACAGATCAAGATGTCGAGAATTTTTTTAATCTCATTTCTAACACCCAAAATCGACGGTTCGATGACCAGCGGGTGACGCTAAAGCCGTTGCCAGGAAAACAAGCACCTCCTGGGATGACAGCTCAGGAATCAGATCAGCTCTTCAACATGGTCTCCAGAATACAGGTGTGTAACGCTTCCGACATTTCAAACGGTTTTACAATACGGTTCCAAAGTCCGAAAGAAATTAATGCTTTTATTCAGCAGGCATGCATTAATTGATCAAAAGTGTCAGTAAAGACATTTATAATGTTACAAAAGATTTCTATTTCAAATAAATGTTGTTCTTTTGAACTTTCTATTCATCAAAGAATCCTGAAAAGAAGTATTATGGTTTTCACTCAAATATAAAGCAGCACAACATTGATAATCAGAAATGTTTCTTGAGCATCAAATCACTATATCAGAATAATTTCTGAAGGATCATGTGACACTGAAGACTGGAGTAATGATGCTGATATTTCTGAATATTTCAAATTTCTAATATTTTTTCAAATAGAAAACAGTTATTTTAAATTTTAATAATATTACTGTTGTTACTGTATATTTGATCAAATAAATGTAGCCTTGGTGAGCAGAAGAAACTTTTTTCAGAAACATTAAAAAATCTTACCGACCCAAAACTTTTGAAAGGTAGTCCATGTTAATGTATTTATCTGTCATTATTTATGCAGCTTAATTTCAATACATAGGCCTACATATTTATTTAATTATGTGGAGAAAGTTTTAAAAAATTATAGTATATTTTCTTAGTGCATTAAAAATCATGGAAAATGTGATGAAACGACCCCTTTGAGATACATTTGTGAGACTATGCACAGCTCTAATAAGGGCAAGAGCTCAAATATTGGCCAGCAAAAAAGGGCTTATTTTAAGATCTTAATCAACATTTACTAGCGCTCTCCTGTATCCATAACTGGTACATGCACAGAAATAGAAACCTGGACAGAATATCATTAATTTAAAAGCACTCCCTGATAACAAGGCACGCTTGTATTATTTTCTCTTTGGCAGGGCTCTCGGATGGATGATCAGTGCTGCTCTGCTCCTAAAATCCAGCTGGGGTCTCCTGCCCCCCCAAGGAAGACTTATTCTCAACCTGTATCCCCGACTAACCCTCCATCTGAATCAACCAGGAGATCAGGATCATTCAGTCCTTCCTCTGAGGTGTTTTATATAGAGGCCTATATTTAATAATATTTATTTTACTGTATATTTCAAATGTTATATGTTTTATATATTTCATTTTTTATATATTTTGTTGTCGTTAGTAGCATAAAAAGTTGCCTTAACTTAATGACTTAAGTTATAGCTCTCAGATTAGTTCGCACAATATTTAGGGTGCGTTTAAACGACAACGATGTACTAAAAACGGTAAAGTTTTTCCTTTTGGTTTTTGAAAAGTTTTGCATAGAGACGACAACATTGTCAAAACGATCCCCGTTCACACGAATCCACGGAAAGGACTAAAAACGCTGTATTATTCATGCCAGGCCAGTAGTTGGCGATGTCACTTTGTAAAGAAACACTACCCGCCTATAGACTGAACATGTGATACGCATGCGCATGATGTCACCATTTTCACAAACTCGTGCTTTTATAGTTTATACAGAGACAACGGTGTCGTTTTCAAAAACTTGCACTTTGAAACCCGTTTTCAGAGGTTTGCATTTTCAGGCCCCCAAAACACCGCTGTCGTGTAAATAAACGGCCAAAATGCATGAAAAGTTTTCAGTTTTTGGTTGAAAACAGTGACGTGTAAACGGCCCTTTGTGTGAACATTACAAAAGTGTAGCAAACCTTAGGGGCCGTTTACATGACACCGTTTCCAACTAAAAACTTTTTAAAAAAAATTATGCATTTTGGTCGTTCATTTACACGACAACGGCATTTTGAGGGCCTGAAAATGCAAACTTTTGAAAACGATACTGTTATCGTCTCTGCGTAAACTACAAAAATGTGAATTTGTGAAAACAGTGACATCATGTGCATGCGTATCACGTGTTCAGTCTATAGGTGCGTAGTGTTTACAAAGTGACATCGCCACCTACTGGCCTGGCATGAATAATACAGCGTTTTAATTGTTTTTGTAGATCCGTGTGAACGGGATCGTTTTGACAATATCAGTATGTTTGTACACAAAGGAAATACGTTTCCATTTTTAGTACACTGTTGTCATGTAAACGTACCCTTATATACAGTATATTTTGACTCTGTTGTTTTCTTTAATAAGGATTAATCTATATTTAATTTATAATTTATGCAGTGACTGTTTGATAACTTTATTCAATTCCTCGTTAGACAGGTAGGAAGGGCATAGGTAAATATGACATTTATTATGGGTTTATGTGAAAATTGTTTTAAGTTCACTTAAGTTTAAAGTTGTTATATTTTTGAAGCCTAATAAATATTTTAAAAAAAGATGATAGATTTCAATTACCACTGTAATGTTAAATGGCTATAATTAAAGTTTAAAACTGGGGGGAAAAGTCATTTTCATTTGAGACATTAGTTGCTGTATTAGTATCAGTGATACTGGCCTTCATTCACAAAAAGATGCCATTAAACAAATATTTTAAATATACTGCCTTTATGTTGTTTATACATTAATTTGGAGATTAACTGTGAAATTATTACATTATAAAATATATATATTTTTTAAAAACGTCTAAAAACTTAAATGTTTTTAATTGTGATTAATCGTAATTAATCACAGGAAAAATGTGTGATTAATGGAGTTACATTTTTAATCGATTGACTGCACTAATATATATATATATATATAAATGTTGTGGGTTCAAAATAAGTCTGTGGTATGCTGTCAGTTACTATAGTTTTTCTTAGGATAGTAAAATATGTCTGGTAAAGGTAGAATGCCCCTGAAAATCATAAATTCACATTGATTCATATAGTGTTTTCTTTCTCTGAATCAGGTACAGAATTGTATTGATCAGGACCAGTTTTTTTCCCTGGTGCATCATTCACAGCATCGGCGAATGGACGACCAGCGGTGCTCATTTGATCCCTTTAGAAAACCTTCCTCCTCTCCAAATAGCCCGAACACTAATCCCACAGGTAACTGAAGTCTGCTCGGATAATGATGATTATTAATGACCGAATCAATGTAATTCAGACTTTTCACACTGTACTTCTGGCTTGTTGCATACAGCGGAAGATCCTGAGGACCTTTTCAATCTACTGGCCAACTTTCAAAGAGGACGACTGGATGATCAACGTGTGACACTTGGCGCATTGCCAATAGAGACAAAGAGAGAGACAATTAAAGCAGCCCCTCAAATCATGCTGACCCCCGCGTCACCTGCTGCACCAAAGAAAGCTAGTCCCAGTCCGTCCTCTCCCTCTCTGACCGTCTGTGACTCAGACACACCTGGCAGGCCTCCCCCCAGATCGCCCTCATTTTGCCCAGCGTCAGATAGAGAGAGATTACCGTATGATGACATGTCTGCGCAGGTGAGGGACTTTTTTTTTTCAGCGTGTACTGCATCTATTTTTGACTTTGATTCCTGAAAATTGAGCTGAAGTGGTTGATATTAATAGCACATTCTTGTTTTACAGATATCATTTCAAATTTCCATGCGCTTCCCTCCACATCAGGTAAGTGCAGTAAATGACCACGAAACGTGTTTGTCAGAATGAAAGACTATTAAGTGAAAAGTTCTCATTAAAAGTGTGAAACAAGGGAATGTCTGCAAATGACACAAAGTCAGCATAAAATAAAAATCTACAGTATATTCTAAATGCATTAATTGATCTCATTGTGAACGGTTCATCGATGTAAGTTTATTTTTTATAGTTCATAATGTTTAAAGGGGTCATATAATGGTACATGCACTTTTACAAGTTGATTGCACTGAAATGTCTGTTGGCAGTGCCTGTACACAACCATCCTATCATGATTAAAATCCATCCAGTGGTTTTGTTTTAATCTCCATATATGTTTGACCATCTATGAAATCAAGCCGTTCGATATTGTGACGTCATAAGATCGTACGCCCCTCCCGCGATTGTGATTGACAGCCGTGTTTCAACACAAGACCCGCCCTGAGCGAGCTGTGACAGCCGTCGTCATAGTAGTCCGCCATTGTTGATATGCTGGAGTAGAATGGCGTCTAAGCGATTGTGGTGTTCTGTTCTTAGATGTAATAAGGAACACAGCAGTCATTTGGATGTTCCTAAATCTGAGCCGTTGAAGATGCAGTGGCTGAGTTTTGTTTTTGAAGCGATATGCCCAAAGGATTGACGCGGGGATTCCCTCACGGGGATTCCCCACGATCGTCCATGCTTTCATGTTTACGCGAATCATTTCACACCAGACAGCTTTACAAACGAGAAAAAACGGATCGGTACCAACGTGTTACTGCTGAACCTCCAGAAGATGTGAGTGTAATGTTTTATTAACCTTTATATTAGTATTTATATTAATCTTTGCGAAATTTGCAAACCTTGCTGCAGGCTTCACAATGAATGCGTCTAAGGTTTACACTCAGGTACATTACGGCATGTTTTCTATGTACGACGTTCTCAATATAATTCATAATCACACGTTTATAACGAATAACACGTGGTTATTGTGTTAGATACGGTGTACCCACAGAACAGAGGGGCGGGGTGAGCAAAGCTCATTATCATTTAAAGACACATGCACTGAAACGGCGTGCTGAAAACAGAGCTGTTTTTGACCAGGTAAAATTAGTGTTTTCTTACAATACTAATGAGAATTTTTAATTAAAGTATATTACAAACTTTTAATTTAGACCCTAAAGAATCATATTAGCTTGTACAAAAATGGCATTATATGACCCCTTTAATCAAAATGTCATAACTCAATCTTCTGGTGAAATCGACAGACTTCTCTCTGGTGATGTATGCAGGACTTATCCAATTATTTAATCCGCTTAAACCCCGCCTCTTTTAACGCCCACATCTCAAAATCCAATCAACAATAGAACCAAGTCCCGCCTTACATCTTATTATTTTTCGATAATCCTAAATAAGTTTCACTCAGATGTATGTCGCAAACATGGAAGACAAATCTGTCTCTACTTATCACAACTTTAATTCCTAATACGATATGTAAAATGAAAACTCTGTCAGTATTTAGTAGCCTATAGCCTAACCTTTATGTAGTTATAAACCCACAGCCATAAAAGCACTATAAAAGTAGTCCATACAATACAACCCTTCTGAAGTCATATGATAGATTTGTGTGAGGAACAGACCGAAATATGTCACAATGCGTCAGCTGTTTTTTGTCATGACAGTCAGTGGGACCCAAAACTTTCAAGCTCCAAAAAAGAAAATCATCTGAGTTGTGAATAACATGATGGGGAGGAATTTTCCTTTTTGGGTGAACTATCCTGATGAGTTCAACTAACTTAATGATCTGGTTGCAACATTGTACCTTAGTTAAAGGGATAGTTTAGCCACAATTGAAAATTCTGTCATTATTTACTCACCCTCAAGTTGTTCCGAACCTGTATGAGTTTCTTTCTTCTGCTGAACACAAAAGAAGATATTTTGAAGAATGTTTGTAACCAAACAGTTGATGAGTCCCATTGACTTCCATAGCATGGGAGAAATACTCTAGAAGTCAATGGTGCCCAACAACTGTTTGGTATATCTTCTTTACTGTCTTGGTTACAAAATATCTTCCTTTGTGTTCAGGAGAAGAAAGATATTCTTTCAGGTTTAGAACAACTTGAGGGTGAGTAAATGATGACCGAACAGCTCACTATAAATAATGCATTAATAACGACATCAATTTGGGTCTGTTCCTCAAACAAAGCTATCATATGGCATCAGAAGACAATATGATATAGAGCAATATAGCACAAGAAATGCCTATAGACCACTTTTATGTTCATATATAAATATCACCATAGTGATAAATATCACCATCACTACATTAACTGCTGTTGTATGGAAAATACTTTATAACATTATTTGCCAAAAGTGCTGTTCATTTCGTTAAGCAAAACTTAAAGTCCCTCTATGGTGAAAATCAAGGTTTTAATGTTGTTTATATGTCTAGTGGTGTTTTTAATATGCTTTAAGACAAACCATGTGTACATTCATAAGTCAACACCATTGCTGAGTATTTATTAAATCTAAATATTATTTGTGAGAACCGGGTTACAAAAACAAGTGTCTCACCATTAAAAGCCATGTCCCAACCAAGCACACAATATAATGATCTATTATTCTATGTTAATTTTATGTAGCCTATGTGAAAGACTTGTGAAGCTGTTGCACTTAACCATATTTTACTTTTTGAAGTGATTGCAATCATATTTCAAGCAATTCAAAACCATCATGTTGAACAGTGCGCATCTGAAGTGTCTCAGCTGAAGCAAGTAATCCATTATTTATCGGCTTTAAGATATTAGCCAAATTTTCTCATCGGGCTGATAACGATAACATTAAAACTGCAGTGAACCAAAGACAGTCTCAAAAATGCGGTTTGAAATCGCTGGTGTTTCTGACATCACAAACTACCTTGTAACCAATCAGGTCAACGTGTGATCGTCAACGAGTGGATCTCTGAGCTGGTGTGAGTGAGTGGAGGCGGGGCTAATTTGCATATTCAAAGAACCGCATATACTAAATGAAGCAAGGGTGTAGAGTTACATTCAAGCTATTTTAAGACATGAAGATAGCCATTTTTAAGTATGTCATTTGGTGATCAAAGACGAGTTTTAAGGGATAAAATGATTGATTACAGGGGGGCTTTAAGTACACTTAAGGAAAACTTAGTGCACCTTCAAGGAAGTGCTAGACATGAGCTGATCTTGCAGCTCAAAGTAAAAGGACTTAAATATTGTATTCCATTTTCCAGACGGCTACTTATTCATGACTGAACATTAATGTCTAAATGCAGGGGTTCTCAACTCTGGCCCTCGAGGTCCACTTTTCTGCAGAGTTTTGCTCCAACCCTGATCAAGCTCACCTGCCTACAACTTTCTAGTAATCCTGAAAACATCTCGATTAGCATTTTAAAGTTGTGTTTGATTAGGCCTGGAAGTCCAAAGTTGAGAACGCCTAGGTCTAAAGTCTATGTTTGTGTCTCCTTCAGACGCATGGAGTAAACAATCAGCCGTGTACATTCCCTGAAGTCTTCCTCACAATCGGACAACCAGGGGAGGCTATAGTGCTTCCTCTCAGCGCTAGGCCTGGCAGACCAATCTCTCTCAATGTGAACCCACCCAAAAACCATCGCTCCAGGTCTCCGTCCCCTCGCCGGTCTCCTGCCAGACAGAAACACTCGAGACCCTCGACTCCACACCCAGGGGACACGGCCAGTCCAATCAGCCCACATGAGGACTACTTCTCGCTCATCCAAAGAGTCCACAGCGCTCAGCTGCAGCAGATTAATGGACCCAGCAGAGCAGAGCCCAGCAAAGAGGCTAAGAAGGAGAAGGGAAAGAGCAGTGGAAAGAAAGAGAAAAAAGAGGGAAACAAAGAAAAGAGAAAATAAGACGCTTGTCCAATGTATGTGTTTCACATCACCTGGAATGAATGCCATGTTACAAATAAGCGAAACATGTTGGTTGAGTAAACTGATTGACTGGAATTTATTTGATTTGTGTGTCTGTATTAAGTGAAGGTGTAAATGTGCAGTATTCAGATAAATCTGCTGTGATGGCTGATCAAATAAGCTTGAGCTGCTTCTGTTGTGTTTGACATTAATAAACATATATTTCTGTGTTGCTTTATACCTGTTTTTCAAATTACATACCGTCGCTACCAGCATTTGTGTATACACTTAAATTGATGTTAAATGCAATCAGCTGAACTTAAGTGAAGTGTTTTTTGACATAGGCTACTTTGGAAGGACTTAAGTACATCTTAAATGTAATTTATGATAAATGTAAGTTATGAAATATGGTTGAAGTGCATTGCCGAATGTACAGACAAGCATTTATGATCAACTAAAATATAGTTTAATGGCATTTCAATTGAAATTTAAATGTATTCGTAATTACATAAAATACATTTTAAATACATTAACTTTAAATGTAATGTCAAACAAACCCACTCCAGTTAAAATTATAATCAAGTGCTTTACATGTGCTTTAGTATGTTAGTCAGCACATCAAAATTGACATGCACTTAAGTGGCCTTTATTTCTCTAATATTATAAATCTGCAAGCAAGTAAAGATTTGAATTGCACAGCACACTTTTTTCTCAAGGGTGAAAATACTCATCGACTCTACTACACTGATGATAATAAATGAGTGGTTTACCACAGTTAATTCTCAACTGTAATAAAAAAAATATATTTGTAAACTCCAAATTTCGCACACTGCAGAATAATGGAAAAGACGTTGAAGATTCAATTAATTTAACAAGGTTATTCAGAGTACTGAAGCCTCTCTTCCATTGACTTCCGTTCAAAAACGCACCAAGGCTCCCCCTAGAGGAGAAGCCCCGACACAACCTGCCTGTCCAGCGCACGGTCCACCTCAGCCAATAGGACGCGACTTCACTCGGAAAGGGCGGGGCGTTTGTATTCAACGATCTCAGCACGTTGGGAAAGTGTTTGTTTTGTCAAGAATTTCACAGAGTTTTTAGCACTTTTAGACGGTTTTTCTCTTGCTAATGAAAATGCCGACTCTTAACGGAAAGGCAGACGTTATATTCGTAAGTATTTGAGTGTCTTAAATAAGTTTCGTGACATTTAACCGAGCCTGTTCTCAGCTAGCTGTGATTAGCTTGCTAACTACGAGAGTATAAGATAATAACTTTATGCCAAAATAATGTCTGAAGATTTTTATTAGTAACATCTGTGATTTGTTACCTGTCAAACATCAACTGGAGTGTCGTTGTTTGCATTGATTAACGTCATATTTAATAAGAGTAACAGTAGTTAGCATATATGTTTGGCATTGTTTTGATTAAACAAATATGATTCTGCTCGACATTTTTCTTGTTCCCTTATATTGACTTGTAACCATTACTCAAACTTGATCTTTTTGAGCATCTGTGTTTCATAAAGCTCTCGTGTATTTTGCAGGAAGATGATGATTTGCCTTATGAAGAAGAAATCATCAGGAATCCATATTCAGTAAAGTGTTGGATGCGTTATATTGAGCACAAGCAAAATGCTCAGAAGTCAGTGCTCAATATGATCTATGAAAGAGCTTTAAAAGAGCTGCCTGGCAGGTATGTACGTGTCATCTTGTTCTCTCTTACAATGAACTTGTGTGCTTGATACACATAAATGATGTTTGTTTCTTTTCTGTCAGTTACAAGTTGTGGTACAACTACCTGAGAGAGAGGCGGAAACAGGTGAAAGGCAAGTGTGTCACAGATCCAACATACGAGGAGGTGAACAACTGTCATGAGAGAGCACTTGTGTTTATGCACAAGGTAAAGTTGACATTTCATGCATTTTCATGTTTATTTGGCGGCAGCACTGTGTGACAAAGTTACTTGTGTGATTTGATGGTTGCACATTCATGTCTCCTCAGATGCCGAGGATATGGATCGACTACTGTCAGTTCATGGTGTCTCAATGCAAAATTACACGGAGCAGACGGACGTTCGATCGGGCGTTACGAGCGCTGCCCGTTACCCAGCATCCTCGCATCTGGCCCTTGTATCTTCGCTTTGGCCGTAACTTGCCTCTCCCAGAAACAGCTATTCGTGTTTTCCGTCGTTACCTAAAGGTAAGGGACGGACATTATGCTGAATACCAAATACACGCTTGATTGTCTGTATAAGTTGACATTTCAAGCCTTGAGCTTCGAGGATTTCTTTCTGCTTGCTGTGTTGCCTTGTTTAAGAGCCTCTGTCCTGTCTGTAGTTGTCTCCTGAGAATGCAGAGGAATACATTGATTACCTGCGTTCAGTTGGACGTCTGGATGAAGCTGCGCTCCGACTGGCAGCTGTGGTCAATGATGAAAACTTTGTTTCTAAAGAGGGAAAGTCCAATTATCAGGTCAGCAAATGGCATGTTTTACATTTTGAGTTTGTCCACCTAAACATGTGCAGTGTAAATAAACTACTGTTGTTCAAATGTTTGGGTTTGGTCAAAGATTGAAACTGTTTTCTATTGGAATATATTTTAAAATGTAATTTATTCCTGTGATCAAAGCTGAATTTTCAGCATCATTACTCCAGTCTTCAGTGTCACATGATCCTTCAGAAATCATTCTGATATGATGATTTGATGCACAAACATTTGTTATTATTATCAACGATGATGACAGTTGTTTTATAGCATTTTTAGTTGAATAGAAAGTTCAAAAGAGCATCATTTATTTAAATTGGAAATATTTTGTAACATTATAAAGTCTTAATTGTCAATTTATTATGATCAATTTAATGCATCCTTGCTGAATAAAAGTATTCATTAAAAAGAAAATCTTACTAACCCCAAACTTTTGAACGTTAGTGTATTTGACACAGATTTATTTTAATAATGGTTCCTTACTAAATGATGTATGATGAAATCTGAAATTGGTCACAGTTTGATTAGATTATTTTGGCATAATTCATGCTGGAAGGCAAAAATGCTGAAGACACAAATGTAGGTTGCGGATCTTGATTTGGTGGCTGAAAATATGTCAAGAATTATATTTTGGATTATAGGAATTTTAATTATTAAAGTCCTTAATCAATTCATGCAATCTTCATTCTGAGGTCAATGCATTGTTATGCATCAAAGTATTTGCATCTATCTTTATGTCCATATTAATCCAGATTTGTGAATTATACACCATACAAATATATTATACATTATACAAATTCTCCATATTTTTTACATGGAAAAATAAAAACTTGAAATTCAATTACAGCTTTGGCACGAGCTCTGTGACCTCATCTCACAAAACCCGGACAAGGTGACCTCACTAAACGTGGGAGCGATTATCCGAGGAGGTCTCACCCGCTTTACTGACCAGCTTGGCAGACTCTGGTGTTCTCTGGCGGATTACTACATCCGCAGTGGACACTTTGAGAAGGTAAATCTGTGAAATCTGAGGGCTCGTTTACAAGACACCGTTTCCAATTAAAAACTGAATTATGCATTTTGGCCGTTCATTTACACGTCGACGTATAATACGTTTTACATGACCTGTGTGAACAGGGATCATTTCGACCACCTTGTTGTCTGTAGGTGAAACACGCAAAGGAGAAACTTTCCTGTTTTTAGTACATCGTTGTCTTGTAAATGGACTCTTATACTCCTGAATATACTAACTCTGTTCACACACACCATTAACTATCTTGTTTTGGTTTTTTTCAAGGCTCGAGACGTATACGAGGAAGCCATCCTAACCGTAGTCACTGTGAGAGATTTCACCCAGGTTTTCGACAGCTATGCGCAGTTTGAAGAGAGTATGATCGCTGCCAAGATGGAGACCACGTCTGAACTGGGACAAGACGAAGATGGTGAGAGATTCTTCTTACAGACCTTTGATGCAAATAAGCCTTGATGTTGGTCTTACAGAAATGCTGATTTCCCCATTGTAGAGGACATCGACTTGGAGTTGCGATTGGCCCGTTTTGAGTTGCTGATAACTCGACGGCCGCTCTTATTAAACAGTGTGCTGCTCCGTCAGAATCCTCACAACGTTCACGAGTGGCACAAGAGAGTCAAACTCTACGACGGCCAACCTCGACAGGTCGGAAACATCATTTACATCATTAAATCAGTCGATATTTGTCTCGATGTAACTGTCGTGCGTGATTTACACATCCTATGTTGCTTTGTCCTGTAGATCATCAACACATACACAGAGGCTGTGCAAACAGTAGATCCCGTGAAAGCCACAGGAAAGCCTCACAATCTCTGGGTGTCCTTCGCCAGATTCTATGAGGATAACGAACAGCTAGATGATGTAAGAAACTTCTCATCGATAATTACTTGGCACATTACTGTAAACTGATGGCTAACTATTTGACTTGAACTTCAAGGCTCGGACTATCTTCGAGAAGGCCACAAAGGTCAACTACAAACAGGTGGATGATCTTGCTGCAGTGTGGTGCGAGTATGGAGAGATGGAGCTGAGACATGAGAACTATGACCAGGCTTTGCGTATACTAAGGGTAAGAGACTGTGTCACACATTACCACTAGTGCTTTAGTGCAGTGGTTCCCAACTATATTTCCACTGGTACTTCTGGTGTAATGACAAAGCTGTAAAACCTGCTATTATAACATAAACTAGGAGTGTCATTAGATTCAAATAATTAACTAAAATCGATTTCATGATTCCAGAAGTTTTAAAAACGCTATGTTCCTCAGTAAAGGCAAGTGTTTTTGAGGGGAAAAATTAAAGTAGAAAATATTTCAGCTTGGAAAATTGACATCACCCTTTATTCAAAAATTATTACAAATTTGTAAGCATATTGCGTAGTTTAGCTTGAGTCATTTGTTTTATTTGTCGTAATGTAATGAGACATGTTAGATTCTGCCAACATCATTTTTGGCCAGGCTATAAAGGTAAAAGTGTAGCAAAACTCAGGGGCATGTAGATGTGAATTTGACAACTTACAATATATATTCATACACTTTAATGCCAATTTACACTCACAGCTCCAATGTGAAAATCTGTAAAATACAAAAAAATCTGAATTTGAATGTTGAGATTTGCAATTGCAGAAAATAGTCTCAAACCTGTATTTTGAATCTGAAGTTGCAGACAAATAGTCACAAATGTGTAAAATGCCATTCACTGAAAAACAACTTATTTATTAAAAACTCTTATTCTTACATTCTCATTCGCAGTACAACCTCAATCAGGCACTTACAACTTGTCCAATCAGTCAAGATTTATTAAATATAAATACAACCTGTATCTGTAGTTTTGCTAATTTTGTCAGGCGAATACCTTAAAGGTACAATATGTAAGAATTTTGCATTAAAATATCCCATAATCTCAAGGCCAGTGTTATATATTTTGTTAAGTTGATTACTTACAATATCCCAAATGTTTCCAACTATTTTTAAATCGTGAGAAAATTGCGATTTTAACCAAGGAAACGGGGCGTTAGAGCAGGGGTGAGCTGGGAGTCGCCAGTCAATTGCGTCATATCCGCGTTACCCTCGGTTTCCGCTCGTACTGCGTGGAGTCCTGGACAAATTCGGAAGTTGTAGTTGTAGCGTTTATCAAGCAACAAACGTTAGCTTGTTTCTTGCAGTCGTTATGGAACACAATTATTCTTGCAGCTGGTTCTGTTGACAAAGCATGCTTAATTTTATATTTTCCAAATGTAGCATTCGGTAATAGTTATGTTTATGTAAGTGAAGTATTATTGCTTTAGATTTGTGTTTAGTTTATTGACATTGTTTATCACGTCTGGTGTTTATGGCCATGTAAATAAATATAGCATGTGTTATACATAAAGATTAATCAGTATTTTGGCAAATGATGTGGGTATGTTCGAATGTACTTCTACAACAATTGTTTAGAACACGTAAAACTGCGCCGCGTTATCACAACAATGAATTCGACATACAGTAACATCTATGATAACAAATTTAGTATTAAACCTTACTTTTCTTGCGGTTAATTCATTTGAATGAAATAAAAGTGTGATGAGGTTCAAGAGTCAGGAAGGAAGAAGACAGGGATTAATAAAGTGACTGGGAAAAATAAAGCAAAACAAACAAAAGTCGTGCACAACGCGCATTCACCGTGGCAACCGCGACGGCACAAAACAGTTCCAAAATGAGAGCTCGGATCCACCGGTTTTCTTTCTCTGCGTCCAATTTTCTCTCCAGTCTCTCTCGTTCCAGCGCGGCTTATAAGCGGTCTCTCCACGCAGATCACAGCAATAAGACACAGGTGTTCGTCATTTGCACTTGACCTACTTGCGTCCCGCTCGTCTCTTCTCTTTCCCATTACAGACCGCGCTGAACCACGCCCCCCTCGCCACAAAAAGCATGTCATTATAAAAATAGAACTTAGCCTCATCCATGAACATGATTTTTCTATTACCGTCTGACTGATTTACATCCACGGTGGAGTTTAAAACGACAGTTTCCATCATTCCACGCTCCTTCACATCGTCATCAAGCTACGCCGTTGTTGTTGTTTGGAATGTAGCGCCCTCTAGCGGCAAAAAATTCTTGCATATTGTACCTTTAACCAAGTTTAGTGTTATGTTCTTCCCTCATATTTAAACCATTTAAGAACTGTAACACATTTTCCTCATATTTTGATAATTTAATTGGAAAATTGACCACTATGTATATATCGATTTTTAACGGCTTTCAGCATTGCTATTATTAATTATTTTATATTACAATATTTTAAGTCATTTTGCAGCCCAGTTTCTTTGCAGTAAGTGATAAAGTTGGAGATCAGTAGGAATTTTCATGTCATCAAACTTTTTCCAGATGTTGACAATCTTTTTCTTCTCAGAAAGCAACAGCGATTCCGTCAAGAAAAGCAGAGTATTTTGACGCATCAGAACCAGTGCAGAATCGAGTATATAAATCCCTGAAAGTTTGGTCCATGCTTGCAGATTTGGAGGAGAGTCTTGGCACATTCCAGGTATGCGACTGCATTTAACAAGCTAGATTTAGCAGTAAGACTCTTAGAATCTTGTTGCAATGTTGTGTGTTAATGGAACTCGCTTTTGTCAGTCCACAAAGGCGGTGTATGATCGAATCATTGACCTCCGCATCGCCACACCTCAGATCATCATTAACTATGCCATGTTTCTTGAAGAACACAACTACTTTGAAGAAAGCTTCAAGGTAATGGAATTTAATCAGTCTGTCACATGGACATGACCTTCTGTTTTATTCATTATTCTTTTGGGAATTTATATATTTTCGCTTTAACAAACATGTTTATTTATTCATCAAATCATATTTGTTTATAAATAAATCTGGATTTAATTTTGATCGTAGGCATATGAGCGTGGCATTGCCCTCTTTAGGTGGCCTAATGTCCATGACATCTGGAACACGTACCTCACTAAGTTCATCGACCGATATGGAGGCAAGAAGCTGGAGAGAGCACGAGATCTGTTTGAGCAAGCGCTGGATAGGTGTCCTCCTAAATATGCCAAAAGTAATAATACAGAAACACAAAATTATACGATTAACTGCATTCATTTAAAATGTTTATCATAAAATCTAGAATCCATTTGATCAGCTCTAACCGTTGGAAATGCATAGCCAACTCTGTTAGATACAGAAGCCCAGGTCCTGATTTAATTTGTGTTGTTTAACAGCGATCTACCTGCTGTATGCTAAGCTGGAAGAGGAGTACGGTTTGGCGCGACATGCCATGGCTGTGTATGAGAGAGCCACTTCGGCTGTAGAGCCACAGGAACGCCATCAGATGTTCAACATCTACATCAAACGCGCAGCAGAGATTTATGGAGTCACTCACACAAGAGCCATCTATCAGAAAGCCATTGAGGTAAACCACTCAGCTGGCATCGCTTAGAAAATATATCAGGATTTATAACATGTTTTGTGCAGTAATGAGTTAACTTGGTCTGGTGCAGGTCCTGCCAGATGAACACGCCAGAGACATGTGCCTGCGCTTCGCTGACATGGAGAGCAAACTTGGAGAGATTGACAGAGCGAGAGCCATCTACTCTTACTGCTCTCAGATCTGTGATCCCAGGGTAAATCTTACCTCACCGTTGCACATTACTTTGGTCATGTTGTCTGTGATGCTGGATTTTGAACGCCCTCCCGTACCATTTCTTGAACAGTTGACCGCTCATTTCTGGCAAAGCTGGAAGGAGTTTGAGATTCGCCACGGTAACGAGGACACCATCCGTGAGATGCTGCGGATCAAGCGCAGTGTGCAGGCCACATACAATACACAAGTCAACTTCATGTCCTCTCAGATGCTCAAGGCAACCACTAATGCTACTGGAACAGGCAAGTTTCATTCATTAAAGGGGTCATGACATGAGAAATCAAATTGAGATTTTGACGTGTTAGAGGTCTTTGTAGCATTAAAACAGTTTCATAGCTTAACGTCCTCCTCGTGTAGAAAAAAAGCATTTGTGGAATCAAGCTTCAAAAAATGGTTCGTTTGGGTATCGTGGGATCTGTGACGTCACATAGGAAAATAGATTTGCATATGACTGCCTCTAGAGCAAGACGTCAACGAATCATTGTACACCATCACACAATTAGCCCCGCCCACTGGTGTTCAGTCGGTTAACACTCGTCAAAATCAAATAAAACCCATTATAATCACTGACGCTGTCTACACTGGATACCGCATCCACCTTAGTGTTTAACATAAGAGCAGATGCGGCCATTTTTAGCTTAAATAATGCTTCATCATTAAATTTCACAACACTTACTCTTGTGCAATAGACAGTGGGCGTTGAAACTGTTTCCAGTGCAATGAAGTTATAATCATAACAGTGGCTGTTTACTGACAAGCCTTAAAGGAGCCGCTCCTTAAAAACGTGTCAATTTCAGACAGGGTCAGAATGAGGGGTGAAAAAAAATCATTCCTGCATATATATTTGGGGTTTTTTGTGCAAAAACCTTTATTAGCGTATATGAACCTCAAGGAACATATTAAAATGAAAAATACATGTTATGACCCCTTTAAAGCCAACAGGAAATCAAAATGTATTGTTTTTAATATGTTCTTTAGGCTTGAACATTAGTCAAAAGTTGATTTGGGCTACTGTTGTGGCTGTTGTTTCATGTTCACTTTGCAGGAAAAATGTGTCTTTATAAAAACAGTTGATTCTTCCACACTAATAACTGGAGTAGTGTTTCAATTGTTAACTAAATTTGAAAACAAATAAAAATTGGTTTTGTTAATTGAATTAAGGCCGAAATAAAATGAAATATAAATATTAGACAAAACTTTAAAAAAAAACTATTTAAGTTGAAGTACTCAAGCTTATAACTATATGTTTAGTTGAAGTTTTAAAAATGAAAACTGAAAAGTAAATTAAAGCTACTATATATATATATATATATATATATATATATATATATATATATGTATATGTGTGTATATATATATATATATATATATATATGTATATATATGTATATATAAATGACATGCATAATTACTAAAACTTTGAAATGAAATATGAAAATATATATAACAATTAAAGCTAATTAAAATATTAATAAATACTATAATAGAATATATATTATACTAAAATAACTTGAGAATGGTACAGAATCTGTTATTTTCTAGAATGACAATCTATATTTGCATGTGAAATTTATGTGGTAAGCAAATGGGTGTTGGAGTAATCTACAAACTGAGGTTATGTAACAGCATATTATCATTATCCAGTGTGTGGGTATTGGGTAAACGTTTGTGCTGTGTGTTTCAGTGTCAGATCTTGCTCCGGGGCAGAGCGGAGTGGATGACATGAGGCTTCTGGAGCAGAAGGCTCAGCAACTGGCTGTGGAGGCCGAACAGGACAAACCCAAAGCTAAAGACAAGATCCTTTTCGTCAGGTGTGTACAGCTGTGCCCTAGTCTGAGGCGGGCCACACAAACCAATCAGAGCACAAGCCCGGCTCAATGGCTTATTTAAACGATTCTGCCCTCTTTGGCAATGAAGTTTCTATTGTGCTGTTTACATCACTTGACATTTGTTTGATTTGTACAGAAGTGACACCTCTCGCAGTGAACTCGCCGAACTGGCCAAACAAGCTAATCCTGATGAGATTGACATTGATGATGATGATGATGAGGATGCAGAGGATGGGGAACCGGATGGTTAGTTCAGATGAGACATGATTGTTTTGTTTTTTTCCTAGATACTCGAACACTTCATCAGCATTTTGATTTTGAGTGTTCTGTCTTTGAACAATTGCTGATCAATTTGCATGCGTGTCATTTCAGAAGTCCAGTTGGAGCAGAAGTCTGTCCCTACTGCTGTCTTCGGAGGACTAAAGGAGGACTAATTTTGTTGCAGTTCAGTAACCAAGAAACAGTGAAAATTATTAGCAACATGAATTATGTAAATGGTTTGCTACACTTTAGCAATACCAATTCAGACCACATGGTGTCACTCTTTGCAGCATTTGTATGCTTTCATTTTTTTTCATAATGACATTGGTTAGAAAAAATGTTAAAGCGCTAGAATTGCATTGTTTTCCCTCTGGCTATGTACATTAAAAGATCAATCCCCATGCATGACATCTACAAATTATTTGGTATCAGGTTGCAATACTGCAAAGTCTCAGAAGGCTCTGCCCATCGTTACACAGACACATGGGTGGAGCTGTTGAATCTGAATGCTGTGGTTTCACTAATATGTCAGTTTGGCACATCTGGTTATTGATCTAAACTTTCTTTTTGTTCAAGTTTCTTATTCTGTTTGTAATGGGATGTACGTGTATTCTTTTAAAGATGTTTGAGGCTGTTTATATCAATAAGCGTAATTGTATTTGTTAATGAGCAGTACATTAAGTGCTGGTTCTACTACAAAGAAAAATGGAAAACCAAAGAATGAGAAAAAAACAAATTCCCTGTTCCTCCATAATTAGATTAAAATAGTTCTGTGAGTTAATCTTCTTACAAAGTTCCAGCAGTGGTCTCTCTAACATCATGTGACCTGGACCTTCAGTGAATTCTGTCCTGTGTTAGTGTTGTTCACAGCTGTACTTCTGAACGATTCTCTGTGAAAGTCCATTTAAGTGCTTACATTGTTTTGGTGATTTAAGAGGGTTTGATAAAGTCTGCACTAGTTTACGACATGCTGTGGCCTAAATACAGGTTTATCATTAAATACCGTGCTCGCTGGTGTGAAGCAAAATGATAGGCCATAAGTTAACTTTGCAACAAAATAGGTCTTGAAATAGAAAATCCTCCCAAGAAACAATGAAACTCTTGCTGTTAACACTGCACTCAGTTTAGCACTGTAATGCCGTGCCAATTATATGTACAACGCTGTCCATAATGACTAATATTTCCTCTTCGCACTCTTCTGGGCAAGTTCTACCTGTCCTGCACCTGTTTCCATGAGTTAAAGCGCCTTCCGACCTGCTGCTTGAGTTCACAAGCTTAGTCCCGCCCCCTCAGCGCTGTCTCGCGCACTCTTGACACCTGATTGGACGCCCGGCAGGATGATTGACAGGAGTATGGAGTACCTGGAAATCAGTCCGGAGCGTATCAGCTAGAGCGATGTGGACTCTGAAGCGGGGTCGAAAATAGTGAAACATCCCCTGGAATATCGCTGAATTTTTCGCTCCGATAGACTGAAACAGCCATATACACCCGCCAGCTACACTGGATGTATTAAAAGAAGATCTAAAGAGGATTAAATTGTGAATTACTTTATTATTATTTTTCGCCGGAACGCTAAGTTACCAGAATCATCGGCCGTGCTGTGCTGTGGTCGCGTGAAAGAAAAGGATGAGCGTTTGATTTTTGTTTCATTCCTCACCGCATCGCCTTCCTCTGTTTTTCCCGGCCCGTCTGTTTTGGACCTGCTATGGTGGACTCGAATGCAATGAGGAAGACTTTTGTGGTCCCGGACATCAAGCCGTTGGATCAGTATGACTCGAGCAGAGCCAGAATCTGCGCCAGTGTCGGGTGGTTGCTGGCGAAATCCTACGGCAATGCAGGTATGAAGTGGCCGTGTGTCAAACCCTAGTGTGCTACCTTTCTAGAGTGCTATTTCTTCTTCCGAGTCAGCTGAACATGTGTAGGCAGCACGAGAGCCCCAAAACTGCGCAAAAACGCCAAAAGCCAGTCTAGCTAGGCTGCTGCTATATGTTTTTGAGACGCAGCCCATTGAGGCTGACACAGTTTTGTTCCCTTCTCAAATCTTCTGTTCCCTCTCACCTGTCTGTTTTGAGAGCAGCGTTTGCTCATTGTTCAGTGACTGCGGAGGAAAGCATGTGTGAAGGTGAACAGTGTGTAAACTCAGCGTTTTTCACAACACAAAGACCATATGAGAGGTGGAAAGCTGTTGGTTGTGGCCCAGCAATGTCTTACTATACGATACGCGTTCAGTCTGGCTCTCTTAATCAATTGAACAGAATAATAGTCTGTTAAAATGTCTAAAAGTGTGCTTTCTTCCACCCATTGGGCACCGAGGACATGAATAATCTGATGGGATGTTTATAATAACAGTAACTACAATAAAAAAAATTGTATCAAATAAAGGAGTGAATTCAGGTTGATTGGGTCCCTTTTTGCCATTGAGATGACTGGGAAAAAGTCTCCCAATCAACCTGAATTCACCCCTAAGAAGTAAAATACATATATAAAAACTAACTATGCCTTAATATGAGACGGGATAAAATTTGCCCGTGATCGTTTTCCATAAGGACTTTAATCGCACGTGCTTAATCCTTTCAGCAGACATGGTGTTGTCTGGGAATTATGATGTTATGATGTGAAGAAATGTAGTAGTTTTGACCTGAATATGAATATGTATCATGTGAGCGCGTGCTCTGAACGCACCTAATATGTGTCATATTCGCCCACTATCACGAACCCCTTTGTTAATACACCCACAGAGATGATGGAGGTCTTGAGCAGACGGCTGATAATTACACCAAAGTGCTCGGTATGTTTAAATTCTTTAACTTAAGAAATAATAAAAAAGGAAACTGTATAAACTGATCGATGCTTGATGACGTCAATCAGTGACAGCAGTGTCCTGCAGTGACATCATTTACTTCATCTAAAACGTCTCTCTCTCTCTCTCTCTCTCTCTCTCTCTCTCTCTCTCTCTCTCTCTCTCTCTCTCTCTCTCTCTCTCTCTCTCTCTCTCTCTCTCTCTCTCTCTCTCTCTCTCTCTCAAAAAGGCAGGGTCTTACCATCCTGATAGCAATCACTGAGTTAAATGGTCTAAATGTATGTGTATTAGAGATGCACCGATTACAATTTTCTGGGCCGATTCCGATTTCCGATTTTTCATTAAGTTTGACCTGCCGATACCGATTTTAGCCGATTCCGATTTCATTTTTTCTAACCACTTTACAGCACACACAAATATTTATTTTATATCATTTCTGTAATAGAACATTTTACAATGTGCATAGTTAACACACATCTAAAGTGCAGTGTTGTGGAAAAACCATTTCCTTTTCACATTCAATATCCAATAATTTTATATGTATTTAGCAAACGAAACGTCTGTATGAAAACAGGGAATGGCAATAAAATAATATATAAATAAAAAATAAAATAAATATAGCCTTGCAGTATAAAGATCTCAAAGCACACACACACAGGCCTATTGCAATCACTTGTACAAACTGAATAATAAAACAAGTTTAAATGGGTACATTTTCTATAAATATTAGTCTTTGTTTTCTTTTCTGACATAGCCTACTCCAGTTCTTGTTAAAACACGCAAATTCTGTGCGTTTTGGGCACTTTTTTTGTGAAACCCTATTTAGGCTATTTTCCATCAAAAGTATGCTTTCCCTTTAATTGAGCGTGAGCAGTGCAGCAAATAGACTCGGCGCCGAAACACCCGCTTCACACCCTTGTTTATACTCGACGCAGCCGCAAGAGCGCGAGTCACCGCAGACCGCGCGCGCACCTCTCCAGACGGACGAGGCGTTTATACTTGACGCGCTCGCCGTTGTACTATTCTTTGAAACGACAGGGGGCGACTATTGGGTAATTGTCCTCTAAACCATCAGGAGTCAGCGGTGAGAAGAAGAAAGCTATACACACGTGACAGTTTATTTTAGTACACCACCACCAATACCATACAAAAAGAATTGTGTAAAACCCAGTAAACCCTGAGATTATTACTCGTGACAATAAAAACAAATATATGGAAATGAGAATGTGTATACAATATAACTAAATTAACAATCTCTTACATATTTTCTAATTTCACTAAACATTTCATTAAGTTGTGTGAACATTTTTATTAAACATGGACCTTTATGTTCATTAAAAATACTTATTATGCTATTGTATGCTCATTTTTTAAATGTAAGGAACTTATTTAGATGTGCAAACTGGGTGCCCATGTGGTGAGAAGTTCGAGCTCGGCCAGATTCGGCTCGAAGTCGTTCATCTTCGGATGCGGCGCCGCGCGCGTTGTTACAAAAAGTGCCGTGCACACCGCCAGGCGAAATTGGGTCTTGCGAACCCAACGCGCGAGACCGCCCACTCCGCAATGACGTCATTTTTGCCGCGCGCGCCTCGCGATCTTGCGGCTGCGTCGAGTATAAACAAGGCTTCACTCCTCGCGACGCTCCTGCTTGACGCTCACGCGCTGCTCCTGCTTCCGTTGCGAATGCACTCATTGATTAACATGCATGCCGAAAAAAAATACGCGCTTGTGGTCTAAACGGACGTAATTCACGAGGTTTTCTACATGTGCTCCGTGTGCACGTGTGATGCTGATGTTGCGCGATGTTAATCATGCGGCGCCCGAGTGCATTTGACCGGCATAAAATCGGCATTTGTCAGATTGACCGGCCGGTCGCCGGTTACGGCCGATCATGTGAAAATCGGCCAATTCCGGTCACCAGCCGATCAATCGGTGCATCTCTAATGTGTATATAATCTGTAGAAGGCGTAGGACCATAAAATGTTCGTCCTGTGAGTGTATGTATTTCCACACCTCCGTGCACCTGCTCGCACAGACATCACTTTTCATCAGCATGTTTCATGCTATGAGTTAGACAGATGTCAGTCACGAACACCGCGACCGAAACAGCAGCCGCCTTTTAAAGTTCCTCCTGAACCAAAACAACCAGCTTATGCTGCGTTCACGCCAAAACTACTGTGATTTGGAAGAGATGGCAACCCGTGACGTTAAACTCAGTATCAGATAATGTCAACTCTATCAAGGCGAAATGAATCTGCAGCAGTCAGGTGGTACAGGTCAGAGCTCTTTTTGTTGTTTATGTTCATTATTATTGTAATGTTATGTGCTTTGAGGTAGTTTAACTCAGTCTTTCGTCTTGTGACGCTTTGCAGACTTTGCTGTGTGTGTTCATGTGTTTTGAAGGAGGCGTGGCTTTAGAGACGCTCTGAAGGGAGGGTGGGATCTTATGCTTTCAAAGCTAGCTCGCTATTGCTAGCCGCTCTGAAAATTGCCTACCCTACCTTTAAGGCAAGACCACCATTATACTTCCCTAGTTGGCCAATCACAGTACAAAGACATACTGTGCATTACAGGTTTTCTGAGATGTTATGTTTAAAATGCAGTTAAATATGCAACTCATTTGCATGAATTCCCTGTACAGAAGTCTGAACATTAGATAAAGCCAGGTTCAATTTTCTTGTTTCATTTTGATGGCATGTTAGAAAGGATTTTACTGAAGGGGATTTTGGATATCCCTTTGTATCACTCCATAAGTCAGGGACAAACTCCTCTTTAAAAACCTTCAGAATAACTGTAAAGTCTAGTGTGTAAGTGCAACCGAAGTGGAGATTTCTGGTTCATTTATGGAGAACAACTCAGTTTGAGACAGTTTGAAGTGTAGGCTAATAATTAAATAAACGCTTAAATGTGTATTTTTTGGATGTTTTCTTTCTACTAGTCTGAATGAAGATGTGGAAGTAAAATAGCCCAAAATCTTAAAATTGACCAGTGCATGAATAACAACAACAACAATCGTTTTACCTGTAGCCTCTTGCCTTAAAAGAAATGGTGACCTGTCCCAGTGTCTGAAATATGCAGTTTCATTTTATATATTCATATAAAGGAAGATTCGTCTGTGTAATTTGTCAACTTAATTTATTTCACACTGTAACCATGCACCAATGCAGCCTTACATAATCTGTTACTGTTTTCCCCTGTTGCGCTTGTACAGTGCCATCAATATTGGTTATCGGGTTTAAAAAAAGGCCTAGATGATGCATCACTCTTTGTTTCTAGGCCTTTTTTCAGTGTGTAACCTCTGTGTTCCTCATAGTCAGAAGAGGATGGTCTCTCTGGCAGATCCTGGCCTGAGAATTGAAACACACAAGATTTGTTTTTCTTTTTGGGTGCTGCAGACGGGCTAGTGTGTGTGTGTTTGTGGATTGTTTTTAAAAGCCTTATTGTGTCCACCTAATGAACCACCGTTAATTCAGATTGTAAGTCTGCATTCCTGTACTTGCTTTAGTCCTTGTTTTGAGCCCGTTTTGTCTCGTTTTTAGAAAGACAAAGCCTAGATTTAACGGTTCGCATTGCTCATAACATTTAACTCTGAAACGGGTGGATAATTAGAAGATAATTAAAGATGTTTTGTGTTGGCATGAGTAATGTAACATGCAATCTGCAGTCTGTAATTTTTAACTACAAACTGGTTTCGATGGAGTTTCAATTGTGTGACCTCTGTGTTATTTAGGTTCTTCTTTCTAGAGTATTACATTTATGGCATCAGGGAAGTCAAAAAAAACATAAAATATCATAAATAACCTTACGTAAGCTATAGCCTAGAGCTATGCTATGCTGTTTCTGATAAGATATTTCTGCCCAAGATTTCGTTGCTTAGTTAAAGCTGCAGTCTATAGTTTTTCCTCTTTGTCGCCATCTCTGTTCGAAATCTGCAATTGCAGTTATTTACGGAATTATCAACTTTACGTATATTTGTTTGCAAATTTTGCAATAAATGTAAAATATACCGTTTCTATATATTAAATATTCATCTTTAAATCAATAGTATTGTATTTCTCCATTGATTTTGGTTTCATTGTCATTCGCAGTGCTTAATGGGATTGTACTTCTTTGCCTCATTAAAGCTGTTAAAGGGATACTTCACCCAAAAATTCTGTCATTAATTACTCACCCTCAAGTCGTTCCAAACCCGTAAGACCTTCAGAACACAGAGAAATATCTTTTTGTTGAAATCTGAGAGCTTTCTGTCCCTCCATTGACAGTCTACACAACTAGCCTACCACTTTTTCAAGCCCCAGAAAGGTAGTAAAGACGTCATAAAAGTGACTCCAGTGGTTTAACCTCAATTTTATGAAGCAACTTGAGTGCTTTGTTTACAAAAATTTACCACTGTATTTTCAAAATATTAATCTCCAAACTCAGTCGTGTTCGTTTGTCATTTTGTACAATTTTCAAATACTTTTTTGCTTCTAATCAAAGTTTGTATTGTTGTGATTCACCTCATAGCTGGTTCGTTCGGCTGATGGCTTATAACGCTTTAGCAAAGACTTTTTTCAAATCCTAATGGGAAACACGAATGGGAAAAATACTTCCGGAAACAATGTTGTGGCAATGTTGTTTTCTTGGAATCAATTGTAAGTCATGGCTCCTGTGCCGAGGGCTATTTGAATAGTGCGTGGAGTTGCAGCCTATGTAGAGCGTTCAGGACTGTCACTCATGAGACTCCATGATGGTCAGGATACTGTCTTACTGATTGTTTAGGAAAGAAGTAAGCAGTGAGGCAGCTCTCTAGTTTTTGAGCATGGCTAATGTTTCAGTCACAATATGATCACAATTATTTAAATGCAATATAGAAATGCCTTAAACTCTGCATACATTAAAGGGGACCTATTATGCCCCTTTTTACAAGTTGTAATACACGTCTCTGGTGTCCCCAGAATGTGTCTGAAGTTTCAGATCAAAATTCCCCACAGATCATTTTATTATAGCTTGTCAGCCTTTACAGCTCATGCTTTGGATACTCTGGCAACAACAAAACTGGAGAATGTCACGCAGCCAAAATGTCTGAAATTGTCAGTAGAGGTGTTAAGCCTTACGTGTTCGAACTGGAGTCGGACACTGATTGAGAGACTCAGGAAGAAGTTTCAACTTTTAGAATGCAACTGGACGTTTCTGATTGGTTAGTCGATACATTCAAGTTGATTCAACTCATTGACTAGCATGTACCGTCATGTTAATCAAAAAGGCTTTCAGAAACAACGTTTGTGCAAATCCAGCATTGAACTAACCCTTGTTTGGCATAAAATGACTTGCGCAAATGTATAACTCTTCAACGACTTTCTTCGGCTCATTTCCTTCATAAATTAAAGATGCCGGGAGTCAGTGGAGACTCTTATGTTTGTTGGTACATCCAATAACAGAACATTTGTATTGTTTTTTAGCGTAGACATTGTATATCTCCAGCCACTACAGCGAGGAAACAGAAATGGCGGACTACTGCGGCTCACTCAGGGCGGGATCTACGCTGCTAATAGGGCAAATCGTAAACGCTCGTTTGGAGAGACTGTTTATGATTTATAGAGATTATAAAAAAAGGAGTGGCTGTATCTGTTACCAATATAGGCTGGTTGTTTACATACACTGTGGACACACATCTGTGTTCAAACACAGATGAATTTTGCATAATAGGTCCTCTTTAAAACCTCCAGGTTTCTCACAAAATGTTCCAAAATGATTAACCGCCACACATAGTTAGGATCTTCTCTGAGTGTGAGAAACTGAAATCTCCCTAATTCACCTGGTTGATGTATAATTACTAGGTTGTGAGCTCTAGTGTGTGGCTCCAGTGTTTGTCTTCACTCCCTGCATCAATAGCAGACCTGCACGACCACACCCGCTGGTCAAAGTCACACACAGCCGAGCCAGAGAGAAATCAGACCTGATTAAAGAGGCTTGGCTGCAGCAGGGCAGCGATGGCTGGATTTCAGCATTGAGACATGACTGTGTGTGTGTGTGTGTGTGTGTGCACGACCTCAGACCTCTGATCCAGCGCTGCACTCGTTTTCCTGCTTGAACCCGATGACATCATCACTCTCACTGCGAGTCTGTGATGTATCCCTCGTATTCATATCAGAGCCCTGGTCTTGCGCTGAGCTGTATCTCTGCAGTGAACCCATGCTTTTAAGGCACGCTGTGCTGATAATTGCTACCTGTGTTAGCAGCAAGTTTTTTTTTTTTTTTTGTTTAATGTGTTTTTTGGCCAAAGCTTCACTCTGGATGAACTCGGCTCAATAAAGATCTATCCTTGGAGTGCTGTCCTAGATGCAAGAGCTTTGAGTTCAAGTACAGCCTGAATGCAGATGATTGAGCCAGCCAAGGCAAGCATGACTGCTATTGTTTTGTTGCATGTGTTTGTGCTGAGGACGTAAATGATCCCTCAAATCACGCAGCTTGTTAAAGGGAGAGTGCGTTGCTTTTCTAAAGGCTGGAATCACTACTCAACTTTTCTGTACAAACTGTACAAAATTCATGTATTGTATTCCAGCCTTTAGTATTTATACGATTTCTGGCTGCTATAAGCATCAAGCATGATATTGGAGGTAAAACATTGGCCATACTGTCAAAATGAAGAGGATCTTGTGCATTTTTTAATCCACATATAACATGATTCCAAGAATCTCTCTAAAAAGAGTAAAGAACTCAATACTTGAAATGTATTTGCTGCGTATCCATAAAAAGATTACATGCAGAGATATTCTTTTAATATTTCATGTGCAAATAATATTTCAAGCGCTCAGTGATTTTGATTTATGCAAATTATTGCATGTAAACTTACCTAGTGTGTAGATAGATATTATTATTATTATTAATTTTTTTTAATGATAACTATGTGAACTGATGGTACAAATGAATTTTCCTGCTATTGGTATCAACTGCTAAAATCTACTTATGTAAACTATTCAGAACACTTTAGCAACCATATATCAGTGCCCATATCAACCATCCTAGCATACTGGTAGTCAGTTTCATATGGCTACTCATATCGTCTACAGACAATGTAAAAATCGACTTTCATTCTGTGAGCCTGGATGAATTTGGTGGCAGTCCTTGGAGCTCTGTCCTAGTTGTAAGAGATTTCAGTTCAAGTATAGCTTGAACACAAATGATAAAATAATCTGATACTGGTTTCAAGCAAGGCTGTAGGGTAAGCGAAGCGTACATTGATACTGGTACATCTAGCCCCTTAAAAAGGTTTTATGCACATCAGCAAGGAAGAATGATACAGTTTCACTGATAACGTGTCCTTCATCCACAAATGTTTAAGGATGGCCAGTGTTGTTATGACCCGGTAGGCTCGTTCCTCTAATGGTCTTGTGAGTGTTTTGCCTGTATTAGTCATGCTGGAATCATCAGTGTGTCACTGCGGTGACTCAACAGGTGATGTGGCGCAGAACGACTGTGGCCTTTTTATCATGTTGTTTAGGTAATCACTCGATGGACACGCCCTTACAATCTGAAGTCACGAAAGCTAAGATTATAATGAGACTCCAGTGTCGTCGTCTTGTCGGTTTCCCAGTGAAGGCTGGACAAAGTGGCCACTTGCATTTTCTTTTTGGTTTGCTGACTCAGCTTGCTGTGTTGGTGTTTGTTAGAGATATGAAGAACGCTTTGTTTGTGGGCATACCTATGTACATATGCTGGTCAAACACTACCACAGCCTTCAAAGTAAGAAGTTAATTAGGGACGATTTGGAGAAGAAAGCCTTTTGTTCAGAAACATTAACTTAAAAGAGAGCTTGTCTGGTAAAAGATTATCCACAGAAAAATTCACCCTTTAACATCATTCGTGTTTGTGAGACCAAAGGCATTTCTAAATGTTTATAAGAAACATTTTATATTTTTTACATTACTAAAAATAAATGCATTTATTTGATGATGAATACAGTAAAAACAGTCAAATTGTGTAACATTTTTACAATTTAAAATAGCTGTTTTCTATTTGAATATATTTTTAAATTTAGTTAATTTATTCCTGTGATGTTAAAAGCTGAATTTTCAGCATCATTGCTCCAGTCTTCAGTGTCACATGATCCTTCAGAAATCAGTCTAATAGGATGATTTGAGTGGAAACTGATGATAATTTTTTTTTTCAGGATTCTTTGATGAATAATAAAAAAAAGCTTTTATTTGATATTATGTAAATATTTTGCATCATTATACAGCAAATGTCTTAATGTGTTCTTGCTGGGAAGTATTAATTTTCTTTTCTTTAAAAAAACCTTTCTAACTCCAGACTTGTTAACAGTAATGTAGTGCACACACATATAAGTACACATTTCAGTCCAGCTTATCCTTTTGGGAAATGTAAAGAATGTAGATTCCACAGTAATATGTTAATCTAAAAAGACTTCTGTGAATTTTAGGTGTGTGTGTGTACAGGTTTGGCTGTTGAGGGCCAAATGTCCTCACTTAAATAGTGAAATATTATGACAACCGACTAGGTTATTGCTTAATATCAGTGTATCTGAATTGTTTTTATCAAGCACATACTAACATTTTGTTGATGGAGCGGTCTCGTCATATTAAATGGATTATTCCTAACCCGAGAGGCCAGTAGACCAGAGCATGATGGTCATAAAAGGTCTGTGTGGTCCTCTGATTGTGCCCGCTGGCCTTTAATTAAAACAAAAATGGACTTTAATGCTCAATGTTCCCATGACAACCGTCTTCAAATCTGAGGTTGACCCTTCTCTGTAGTGTAAAGAAGCTTATTAGAAACTTGAAACAGTGGTCTTATGATAGAGATCATAAAGGTGTAATGCTCTTTTGTTGGCTTTAGCTGTCCGTGTTTGGAGACGTACTGAGATGTGACAGTCGTGTAAAGCTCAGCTGACCCGTCAGTCGCGTCACCGCATGAACTGTGGGTGTGGAGACGCTACATCCTATTTGCTGATGTCTCTCTCTGCAGACTTCTATGTAAAATGTCTGTTTGCTTTTGGAGTCCTGCTCAGCTGACTTAAGTCAAACCATTTTAATGAGCGATCGTCTCCTTTCGTTTATTGATTCCACGCTTCTGTCCATTGCCACCATTGAGCCAGACCTCCTGAATCTCTTGACCTTTCACCTCTTCATTGACTAAATTTGGTGTGCGTGTGTGTGTGAGAGAGAGAGAGAGAGAGAGAGAAAGAGAGAGAGCAAAAGCACATCAGATAGAGTGTACGTCGAGGAAGAACAGGGTGATATGGGTAATGTTTACACATTTAGAGCTGATGTTTGCTGTCATAATAGTGTCTAGGACATTGGTGGTGGTTGTCATCTGACCTCTCTTTCCTTGCTGATTCCCTTTCTTCCACTTGTGATGTTCCTTATCTAAACCATTGCCTCATTTACATGAACACCTTTTGCATCCAAACAGTGTAGACATGAACGCTAAATAAAGCTTCAAGCGCAGTACTTTCAGTTTCAGTTCTCAATCCCATCAAGAGTTTACAGATCCTAACGAACAGATTAGAAGAGGTTTATACAATCTGAGTGAAATTTAAAGTGGCTTTGGTCAGTTCATTCCGATTGACGTGATTACATGGGACTTTTTTTTATTCCGACTGTCCTACTAGTCCGATTGCAAAAGGGCCCATGTAAATGCAGCTAGTGTGCTTTACTAACTGAACTAAACTAAGTTTTGCTTGGCCGTTCATTCAAAATAGTGTTGCTTTTTCCAGTTAGAAGCTTTTACATGTTAGAATTTTTTTACTGACCAAGTTTGTCCACATTGAATGTGAAAATGCTGCATGTCAGAACACCATTACAGCCAGACAGAACATATAACAAATAAGTTTGTCTGTAGGGGTATTTTTGACCAATGAGATTTCACTGCGCGGAGCTAGCTTGCATGATGCAGCAAAAATGAAACGATCACCAAAACATCTTGACACTGAACATGAGTCACAGCCCATGTCAGGTCGTGCCTTGTTTTGACACAGAGGAATGGTGTGGTGAAACAAAACACATTTTTACACTTTGGGGACAGTAAGATTTTTCATCAAATGTTTCTTGAGCAGCAAATCAGCATATTAGAATTATTTCTGAAGGATCATGTGACACTGAAGGATCATGTGACACTAAAGACTAGAGTAATGATGCTGAAAATGTGAAAATGTTGCTTTACCATCACAGGGATAAATTACATCGTAATATAGATTTTAAATAATTAAATATAGATAAATCTAGAAATTATATATTTTAAATAAATGCAGCCTTGGTGAGCATAGTAGATGACTTTTAAAATCATTCAAAAATCTTACCGACCCCTAACTTTTGAACGCTAATGTAGCCTACATCATATTTAAGTTAATTTTGATGGTTTTGATTTAACCAGTTCAGAAAAATACTATTCAGCTAACTGCTTTTTAGTATACTTTAAATCGTGAGTAGCTTGTAATTTGATGAGCTACAGCTCCAAACTAGCTTCCCCAGCACTGCTGTCTGTCTGTCTGTCTGTGTGTGTGTGTGTGTGTGTGTGTGTGTGTGTATCCAGCGCTTGTCCCATTAAATTCTGTCCTAGTTTAGCGTCGCCCTCTCTGTTTTCAGGTATTACTCTCCCATCTTTTCTCTGAAGGTGCAGTACAGACCAGTCATTCATTGACTGCCAGTCCTACAGGGAAATGAAGCCTCTATCAGCCACCCTTATCTCACATCACTGCGGCTTTTGCATCCTGCTTTGCATTCTGGGTTTGAGTTTTATGTGTCACCCAGTCGGTGGGCAATGTATTGCTGCCCCCTTTATTTTACGAATTCTCATTCTCATTTATTTATTTATTTTTGGCTTAGTTGGTTGCTGATGTCACATTGCATAATGTTATCTGTTAGTTAGTTTAGACACCGTTTAGACACCCACTTTTCATGATCCAATCAATTAGTTTTGGATAAAAATACTACTTTATTTTTTCTCATCCCCATTGAATCCAGTTTCACTGAAAAATACACTACCGAGCATAGGTTTGAGCTTAAATTTTTTTTGTTATGTTTATGGCGGACCTCGAGGGTCTGGGGCATTCCCCATGAATATTTTATAAGTGTATTAATAAATATTGTACAGTAGGTGTGTGTGATTATATCGTCTATGATAATATCATGATTATTGTTTTAACAATGTGCAATCTGACATTCTCACTTCACAAAAACACATCTAGAGTGCACGCATTCTCTACATGATGTAGTCTAATAGGTTATTAGACTAGTGATCTGACAGCACACGCAGAGATTGAGTTCCCTGCATCACTTTACTGTGAATTGAGCCATTCTCAAAAACTCGGAAAGTGCTGCTTCACGATCTGCTTTCATGCCGCACTTCTCTTTGAAAAAAACAGCAGCAGCAGACTATAAACTTAATTAAACTGTAGCCTCTTACGATTTCTTGCACAGTGCACAAAGCCATATCGCAATTTGGATTTTAGTTTGATTGATACTTTACCAAAGCAATGTCACAATACACAACAACTTTATCATGAGGTGTAAATATATTTTTTCGATTCATTATGAAACTGTGGCGAGACAGATTATAGTTATTGGGGAACTATATAAATATTATCGCAATTTAAATTAACTACTTTCTTTTTTAATACATTTTAAATGTAATTTATTCCTGTGATGGCAAATCTGAAGTTTCAGCATCATTACTCCAGTCTTCTGTGTCACATGATCCTTCAGAAATCAGTCTAATATGATGATTTGATGCTCAAGAAACATACTCACCTAAAGGATTATTAGGAACACCTGTTCAATTTCTCATTAATGCAATTATCTAATCAACCAATCACATGGCAGTTGCTTCAATGCATTTAGGGGTGTGGTCCTGGTCAAGACAATCTCCTGAACTCCAAACTGAATGTCAGAATGGGAAAGAAAGGTGATTTAAGCAATTTTGAGCGTGGCATGGTTGTTGGTGCCAGACGGGCCGGTCTGAGTATTTCACAATCTGCTCAGTTACTGGGATTTTCACGCACAACCATTTCTAGGGTTTACAAAGAATGGTGTGAAAAGGGAAAAACATCCAGTATGCGGCAGTCCTGTGGGCGAAAATGCCTTGTTGATGCTAGAGGTCAGAGGAGAATGGGCCGACTGATTCAAGCTGATAGAAGAGCAACTTTGACTGAAATAACCACTCGTTACAACCGAGGTATGCAGCAAAGCATTTGTGAAGCCACAACACGCACAACCTTGAGGCGGATGGGCTACAACAGCAGAAGACCCCACCGGGTACCACTCATCTCCTCTACAAATAGGAAAAAGAGGCTACAATTTGCACGAGCTCACCAAAATTGGACAGCTGAAGACTGAGTCTCGATTTCTGTTGAGACATTCAGATGGTAGAGTCAGAATTTGGCGTAAACAGAATGAGAACATGGATCCATCATGCCTTGTTACCACTGTGCAGGCTGGTGGTGGTGGTGTAATGGTGTGGGGGATGTTTTCTTGGCACACTTTAGGCCCCTTAGTGCCAATTGGGCATCGTTTAAATGCCACGGCCTACCTGAGCATTGTTTCTGACCATGTCCATCCCTTTATGACCACCATGTACCCATCCTCTGATGGCTACTTCCAGCAGGATAATGCACCATGTCACAAAGCTCGAATCATTTCAAATTGGTTTCTTGAACATGACAATGAGTTCACTGTACTAAAATGGCCCCCACAGTCACCAGATCTCAACCCAATAGAGCATCTTTGGGATGTGGTGGAACGGGAGCTTCGTGCCCTGGATGTGCATCCCACAAATCTCCATCAACTGCAAGATGCTATCCTATCAATATGGGCCAACATTTCTAAAGAATGCTTTCAGCACCTTGTTGAATCAATGCCACGTAGAATTAAGGCAGTTCTGAAGGCGAAAGGGGGTCAAACACAGTATTAGTATGGTGTTCCTAATAATCCTTTAGGTGAGTGTATAAAGATTCTAATATGTACAATTTAGGTACTAAAATGTACACTTTTGGTTTAATTTCACACATCTTTCATCTACAACTTTGGTTAATATACTATTATGTAACAGTGCTCATTTTCAGAAGAAAGAAAAAAGAAGAAAAAAAATAAAAATAAAATACTGACAACACAGTTTTGAATAGTAGTGTACTCCCATAATAGAAGTAAAATGTTTCATGTTGACTTCAAGGATACAATGAATTGGTGTTCCTGCTGGCATGAAGCTCTGTACAGGTGTACAATTACATGATTCATAGTGTAACTGTATTTTGAGAGTGATCGGTATCTTCAGGATGGGTGGGATTTACTGATCGTACGCATTGATTGCAATATAAGGTCAAATACAAACTACGTTGTTTATGTTCACTGGTATCGCCTATTTTAGCTGCTCCTATCATAGGGTTTTTGTCCTCTAATGTGTCCTAGAACTGGTCCCACGACTTCTGGTTGCTGGTTAAACATGGATGTGGTGGAGAGGTGCCATTCTTATTGTGGATTCTTGATTGGCCCTGAATGCGGCAGAACCAGTTCACAGTGGGCGTGTGAGGTGTACATTTCAAGTTTGCGTTTCTCAAGGTTTTGTGTGTGTTTAGTCTCACACCAGCCCAGGAGCTGTCTCCCTTTTCTGTCCTTTCACAGGTGTTGACAATGACATTTAAATTCAAACTCTCTGCTTGACAAAGCATGAGTGTGTAAAAGAATCATTTATTGTGTGTAGCACGTATGTGGATCGTTGTTCTCCAGTCGACGTTTTTTCCCAAATTCCATTTGAGTTTTTTCCATAAATTTCTGTATTTGGTTGTATGGTTAAATAAAAATTTAGTAAAAGAAGAAAAAAAAAAAGACACTTTATTGAAAGTATAATAAAAAATGACATATTTAGAACCCTTCATAATCCATTTTTAATTTCCTTTTTTTATAAGAAATGTTGCGTTTTCCATTTTAATTGTTTAATTAAATTGTATTAATCAAAAACATCAAACATAAAAAAAAAAATCATGAAAAATACCATTTACAACAATTTTATTAAGAGTAAATCTATGTTTGTTTTATTTAGTTTTCTGTTTACATTTTTTCTGAATTCCGTTTTAATGGTTTAATAACATTAATAATCAAAGCGGTTTTTATCAGTTGAATTCATTAGACTTTAACAATTCAATAATTTATACATTTTTACAATAATAGGGCCCTATGAAATGTTTTGTGCTGTCTTTTTTTTAATACTTTTTATGGGTTTATGATGTAATTATTGTAATACGAGTTTATTATCAAAAACGGTGGTAATCAAATCAAGGCATGGCACACTAATCTAATTAATCTTTTAAAATGTAATCAAATGAAAATGTAATTACAATTCCTTTCATTTGTTTGCCAACAAAGTGCTGGTTTACTGTTAAAATTAAAAGAGAGAAGAAAAATTGTGTGATCTTTAAAAAAGAAATAGTTTCTTATTATTATTATTATTATTATTATTATTATTATTATTACAATAGTAATATATTTGTGCCACATCACTGAAATCATTGGGCCGTATGTCTGTGTTTGTGTGAGGAAAAGAGAGCCAGACAGGTCGGATGTCTCCTATTGTACGGCACATCAAACGCTCTGCAGATGATACACACCTGCCTCTTATTGGCTCCACAGACCTCAGCCCTGAACTGCTGAGCTTTTGAAGCCATCCCGGTGTGTGTGGCTTTCTAAAACTGGGCTCTGTGTGCCTGTGTGTGTGTGTGCGCTCAGCTGTGGTGCACCCTGGGGAAAGTGATGTCACTGTTGCCCATAGAGCCGATTATTGGAGAGGCAGTGAGTGGAAGCAAACGACCAATTAGCAGAATTGGGACCAGGAGTGTCTTCACCATCACATCTACTGCTTCAACTCCTGAGTGTCTGTAGGTTTCTGGCGACATGCGTGTTCGCGTGTGTGTGCGGTTTGTTGAACTCTTGCTCTGCTCACTCGATCAGATGATTTGGGCTGTAGGGCATTTCCTCATCACTAGACTTAATGTGTTTTCTTCTGTTAGATTTATCTTTCTCTTATGTTTTCCCAGGTTGTTCTAATGTTGTTAATGGGTGTTTATGTACAGTACACTGCTATTCAAACATTTGGGATCAGTAAGATTTGAATACTGTTCTTTGAACTTTCTATTTTTTTCAAAGAATCCATTACAAACACGCGTTGCTGTTTCCAACATTGATGATTCCTGAGTATCAAATCAGCATATGAATATGATTTCTGAAGAATCATGTGACACTGAAGACTGGAGTAATGATGCTGAAAATTCAGCTTTGATCACTGGAATAAATTACATTTTAAATATATTTAAATAGAAAACAATAATGTTACTGATCAATATTACTGATTTTACTTTATTTTTGATCAAATAAATGTAGTCTTGATGTGCATAAGATCTCAGTTTTATCTTGCTGACCCCATACATACAATAAAATGCTGACAGCTGTTCAGTTCATCATAAAATCACTTCATTATAAAAACACAAAAGTCACGTTTAGACTGATTATACTATTTAAAAGCCCCCAGGTCATGTAAATGCCTTAAACGCTGCTAAAGTTGCATGCAAAGGTATACCATGATAGCAGCTGAAAATTTACATCTGTTGATGAGGCTTGCCATCATGACACAATCTATTTTTTGGGCTTATTATTAAGCATAAAGTTTGCACATGTAAATTTTCTGTTCTGTTGTTTTATTTTTTCATGACACTCAGATCTACTGTATCTAATCACATTAATAGGGCTGATTGCTACATACACTCCTGGTTGACCTACTTTATTTGCCAAAGTGTGCAGCATGTGACAAGGGCACACCGTCCTGTATACTCTATCCCACAATTTTACATTTTCATTCTCAATAAATGGGATCAGGACAAAATTTGAAGGACTTGTTTTTTTTTTGTTTTTGTTTTTTAAAGATAAAAACCAGTAAAACTTTTATCATTACATTTTTTTATTTATTATATTGTTTGTAATTTTTAATGTGGAATCTGCCGTGAAATAGTCTGTGAAGCTGATACAATAAATGAGAGATAATAGCAAATTAACTTGAAGCAAAACAATTATCAACAATAATCATGTTTTGATAATAATTTTTTTGTTAAAGTCCCTAGAAAAGTTACATTTGATTCCATAGTGAAGGCTAGATGCCTTTCGCAGATGTAGAACACTTACAAGTACAAACTCAAGTGCTTTATCGCTTTATTATTGGCTAATTATAAAAATGTATTGTTTTGTTATTTTATTAAGCAAATTTAAATGTCATTCTTCCACTTTAAGATATGGTCTTTGACATGTAAACTTGAGGTGCTGCGCAGTGATGGAAACAAGTAGCTCGGCAAACGTTCCTTTGTGAAATAACATAGCACATGTGAGCGCTATACTGACCAATCAGCACTTCTGTGATAGAGTTTAACACGGTTTGTTGCATATTGTACCACAGGCTACTGTTTTATTAAATTGTATACAGTATATACTATGTAGTATGCACTCTGAACACGTCCTGTTTCTCTCTCTTGCTTGCAGAGAATGTTCCAGTGGAGCTGCGAGAGCCGTTCTACTGTGATCAGTATGAGCAGGAACACCTGAAGCCTCCCGTCACACGCCTGCTGCTGTCCCCTGAACTCTACTGTCGTGCTTACGGCCTACTGCTGGGGGGAAGCCCTGGGGCCGAGGGGCCCCCCAAAGACATTCCAGCGCTCCTACAGGTCCTGGGCAGGAAGGGCTTGGCACCCAAAGACCAGAATGCCCCTGTGACGGAGGCCGAGCTCCAACAGAAGCCCATCAAAATGGTAAGACGTATGAGCGGAGTCAGCACATTCCTGTCTGAATTATGTGCAGAGCTGAGTTTCATTAAACAGAAATGTGGAGTTGATACTGTAGCTTTTGTATCTCAAAACCCAGAACTGACTTGCTGTCTGCTGTCGAATCGAATTTCAGCCTCAAGTGCTCTCATGTGCACCACATTAATATCCTTCCGCTTATGAACCGCCTGGGAGACTCAACTATCAATCACGATTGATTCTGATGGTAGCTAAGGTAAAGAGTTGATAGGCCAGTCACATTTATGCAGTGTTTTATACAGTACAGATTGTTTCTAACAGGAAAATAACAGTGTCAGTTTAGTTCAATGTTGATTCAATTCAGTTCAATAACTGTCAATGTTGCAAAGTTGCATCAATTATGAAGTGAGTTCAGTTCAGCCATAAGCAGCTGTAAGCGATAAGGCCATAAGGCGAAAGTATCATCATTAGTTCAGTGTTGATTTAGTTCAATAAGTGTCCTTATCCAGCTCCATTTAAGTCCAATTTTGTTCTCTTCCGATAGTGTCAGCGCAGTTAAATCAATAATATTACTAAATATAAATTTTCTTTTAAATCCTGATTCTCTAAACACTATTCGTAGTGCACTTACGTATTGAATGAAATGGATTTTAACTATTTATTAAAGGGCCTATACAACCTGGTCACTGCATGTTTTTTTCCTGATCGGATAGCTATGTTAAAACTGTTCCATTTACACTTGACCACATGAATGTATCTCTGCAAAATGAATATAAATCTGATCTTCAATTTGCACGCTATATACAAATCTAACAGAGTTCACGTCAACAAAAGCAACAGATATGTGCTGCATTTCATTTATCATCTGCTAATTTCAAGATTAAAGACCGCAAAAGGAGAGAGAGTGGCATTAGCACTGGTAAGGTAATTTAGTAATTAGAAATTTAGAAATCGCATGTGTGTATTAGATCAGTGTATTAAAGTGAAAGCAGCGTAATATACTGTGCCTACTGCTATATATGCTGTTAATATGGAAAAACAGAAAATCACTCACTGCTCTTGAGTGAATAACTTTAGTAGCTTTAATAAGAATACATTTCTTTCTTGAATGCTGCTGTTAAATGCTCTGGCGAGGAGATAAACATGGCAGACTGTGTACAGCTCACTCAGGGCGGGTCTATACTAACAGGGCGGAGTCCGTCAGCAGTTGTGGGCGGGGCCTGTACAATGTGACACATATGCTAGAATCTGCAAAAGGCTTGTTCTGAGACACTGGTTATGATTTATGGGGATTAATAAAAGAGGAGTGGGTGGATTGGTGGTGTACATGCACTGCCGACACACATTTGTTCAAACACCATGTAAAAGTGAATTTTGCATAATAGGTCACCTTTAATGTACTGAAATTGGAGGACCAAATTCAATACGATTTTAATTGATGACCCATGGTGTTATACTGCATCCTCACGCGTAATCCTAGAATCTTAGATTCCATTTACACCTGGTCACATAAATGTGTTTTTGCGAAACGGATTTAAATCCGATCTTCAATTCCAGCGCTATATGCAGATTTAATGGAGTGCACGTCACCGAAAGCAACAGATACGAGCTGCATTTTATTGATCATCAGCTAAAATTTCAAAATCAAAGACCGCAATAAGAGAGCGGCAACGGGACTGGTAAGATTTTGTTTCTTTACTTTTAACGATGATGATTGTGTGTTAAGCGTCTGTGACTTACTTTCACTTTGATTTGCGAAAGTTTGCGCGTTGGCTTAATGAATAGATGCTCAGCTGCTCATCTGCGGCAATGCGTGTTGCAGTAGCGTCGTCATATCTGGCTATAACATGACATATAGCCTATAACAAGCTCTCATATGTTTATTTTTGTAGCATTTTTGGGAGAATTTTACATATTTACATATGTGGTTTCAACAACCAGATGCATTTACACTTGTCCAGTTTCGTCTGGAATGTGGCCCAGACCACCTCCTGAAGGGTTTGAACGATTTGATTCAAATCCATCTCGAATGCCTTTCGGAGGGCATTTACACCTGGTAACATCATGATCGGATAGCTATCCGATCGCAGAAAGCCCATGAAGTGGCCAGGTGTATACAGCCCATTAGAAGGCCATATTAAGAATGCTTTGTATCAGGAGTTGCCTATGATGGCAAAAAATGTTTTCTAGGTAGGAACCTCAGTAGGTTTTGAGACACGATGTATGCATCTGTGATTTATTGAGCATGGGTGACTCATTACAGTCCACCAGTTCAGATCAATGGGAAATCAATGCTGATTTGGCCTGCAAAAAGTCACAACCAATTCACCTTCTTGGATCAGGACACAGGGGGATGGTTTCATTGCAGCACTGGGGGATGTTTTCTGGAGGTGAAGCGGCTTCTGGGGAGGGGCGACTCCTGTTTATGCTTGATTTCCAGGGATTATAGCATCTCCCCCTCTCCTGCAATTCCACTGAGTGGATCCAGCTGTAAGGGACAGGACAGTTATTGAAAGACCGCATGCTAACCCCAGGCTCACTGGACTGGGGTGGGCGGAGAGACACAAAGGAGGGGCTGACAAATAATGGCAGGGTCGAGGGATCAGGCCTTAAAACAATAGACAAAAGACAGCAGACCCTGTACTGATGTAGCACTTTCCTCCCTGTCAGAGAGGGTCCCTCTCACAGCTGGACGGGCTTTAATGGACATCAATGGAGTGTTTGATTCTCCTTGAGCTTTTAACATTTAACTGTAGAGTTCTTCTTACCAAGATTTAACCAAAACAAACTAGTTGAGAGACGTCAGTGTTGTCAAATATAAATGTCATGATTAGTGATGCAGTTGTCTGATTACTGTGCCCACTTGCTCATTTCTCTATGTATCAGGTCATAAATCTGCCAAAATATCGATGGGTGCTACAGATTTTGTTTTCAAGTAGTTTCAATAAGTTGTGAGAATTTTGGGCTGCTATTTTGTCACAATTGCGAGCATTGTTTTTTTTGTTTGTTTTTTCATTTGTTCCACAAATTGCTGGTAGATGCATTGATTATAATGACAATATTCATACTGAAGACTTTGCAAGAGCTTAGAAAGCCTGCATCTTTTGGCAAATTTAGCAAAGAGAGACCCTGATTACAGCCCTACAAGTCATACCACTTCATTTTGTTTTGTACCATTCTCCGCAGTGACCCAATTCTTGCTTTGTCTCGCCCCCGTTATACCCATTTTCAATTCTGTGTATTTGTTCCAGCCTCAGTTCTCCAACAGAGCCATCTCTGAGTGCTGACTCTGCTGAGATTGCCTAACATCGTGAGGTGCTGGAGGCAGGTGAACGTTCAGCGCTCCGCTGCTTCTGTCTGGGGCTCCCGGCTGCGGGTGTCCTGCTGGTGTCATGATGCGCTCGCTGAGCGCTGCCGATGCTCTGGGCTCATCTGGTGCTGTCTGGCTGCTTGTGGTGCGCTTCCCAGGCCTGGCTGTGGGGGCGGCTGGCTGGATGCTGTAGCAGCGTGATGAAAGTGGGTCATGATGTAGTATTAGGATTGAGGCGCAGCAGTGTGAGTGAGCCAAGCCCAGTAAACGGCTTTGGAGCAGCTAAAGTCTGTTTTAGCAATGACTGTGTATCAAAACTCAACATATCAACATACTTCCTGCATAGAAAGTAGTGATAAATAAAACTTGATGCTCATATGCTAATATTGCATTCTATAGGACATGGGCAAAGCCACACTTGCATGGTATTAAATTATGATTATTTTTGGACATGCACCTTGTGAACACAATGGTATTTGTATATGGTAGTTGTTCAGTTCTCTTGTGTAAATTAAAGCCCAATGGTGTTGGCATCTTTGCGTAATTGATGAACTTTGCAACATTGACTCTTAATGATCTGAATTGAATCAACTTTGAACTAAATTGAGCTGAATAATCACACTATTGTCTTCTGTAGAGCCGCTTTAATGCTGAAATTGACGTCATTTCAAAATTGATGAATGTTCCAAAACTTATTTTCCTGTTTATTTATGTGAAGCTTCTTTGACAATCTGTATTTTATGAAGCACTATACAACTAAATGTGACTTGACTTGATGCAAAAGCAGTTTTTTGTATGCGTGGAACAGGGAAGACATAATCTCTTTCGAATGAAGGAACATCTGGAGACACATTGCTCTGACCTCCTGGTTAGCTGTTCACCTCTCTGCAGGTTTGACATTTTCTGCTCGGATGCGGTGCAGAGCCCAGCCCCCATAGAGGATAAAGATCTGTGAAGATTAGTGATAATCTGTGATCCAGACTCGCCGTCATCATCCAGCTGAATATTAACAAACAGACATGTCACCTCTCAGTTATGTTGAACTGAATTGAGAGGTGACATTTTTATTATTATTTTTTTATTTTATCTTATTTCATTATTTTTATTTTCATTTCTTTTATATTTATCTTTTTTTTTTTCTTTTACAAGGAAACAAGGAGCCCCACACATTGCTCACAGATGCATTGATTATAATCTGTAAGGCTGTTTTTCTGTTGTTACACACATGCTCCATATGTGTAGATCCAGGAAAGCCTCAGGTTGCTGCTGCTGTTTTGTTTTGTTTGAGGTTTTCGAGGGGAAATCATGTAATAAATGCTGGAGTTTGTGTAACCTGAACTGATCAGGGGAATTTGGAAGTCAGATTATTGCCATCTACTTCCTGAAGTTCCTGTACAGCTGTGAGACTCAAGGAACTGCAGTAATTCAGTGTTTTAGCAATTCTTTGTGTTCTACTCCTTGGTCTTGTTTTATACATTTAGAAATGTTTTCAGTATGCAGTGCGTGTTTACATAGAGAATGAGTTTACACCATCCAAGGCTGCCAGGTCTCCCTGTAAATCCCCCCTGCTGTGCCCCTGGCTCTTTTATCCTGCAGTTTGTGGGACACCGAGGGCCAGGGGTTAGAATAAGAGTCCATTTTCCCCCACAGTTACAATAACCACAGTGAACTTTGTTTTGCTTTGTCCTTCCAGTGGAGTATTTTGGCAGTTGTCACAGGACTGCCCCGGTTTGTGGTGACAGCAGAATGTCATTAAGAGTAGCTGGTGTGTTACCTCAGGATTTCCAGCCTCAGGGCTCGAAGCTGTGGTGAGGTGCATTATGGGTCACACTGGTTGTTATGGTGATTTGGCAGGCTGGTCTTGCTCGGTCTTCCAATGTTGGTCCCGCTCCCCTCTCATTAGGGAAACTTGTGATTCGGCTTTGCGAGTCCTGGAGTGTCGGGACGGGAAATCCAAGCCCCCCCCCTCCCATCTCCTCTCGCTTTCATTCCTCTCTTTTGTCGTGAACTGCTCTCCACTCCCTCCTCGGTATAATTACTATACCACATAACAGAGCAGAGCTTGTGACCTCTGCAGTACGGTCTGTAGTTTCTTACTGATCTAACAGAAACTGCATTAAATCTTTCTCTTTTTTCACTTATTTTGGGTGGAATTCTGTGGAATCTTTTTAACATTGTATAAAATAGGGCTGTAGTGCACTCTGATTTCCAGCTATAAGAATTGTAAAATTAGCCATAATATACAATAAATGTATGCACTACTGCTCAAAAGTTTGAGGTTAGTGAGGTTTTTTAATGTTTTTAAAAGAAGTCGCAACAAGGCAGTTTATTTAATCAGAAATATTATATTATGAAATTATTATTGTTATTATTATTGTTATTATTATTATTATTATTATTATTTTTACTGTTAATATTTATATTACTATTACGATTAACAATATTATTGTTTTTATATATTATATATGTTTTATGTATTACTCCAGTCTTCAGTGTCATGCTGATTTGGTGCTCAAGAAAAATTTCTTATGTTGAAATATATTTTTATGGAAACTGCAATTTATTTTTTGATGAATAGGTTATTTTGATGAATAGAAAGTTCAAAAGAACAGCATTTATTTGAAATTGAAGTTTTTTGTAACATTAGAAATGTCTTACCAACCATCATCATTTTTTATCAATTTATGCATCCTTGCTGAATTAATTTCTTTTTGAAAAATGCTCTTTTCCCAGACTTTTAAAACTGTAGAGTAAATATTATTTTTTTCCCCCTTTTTGTCTAAGTTTCTTTCCCTGTTGCTTCCATCTTACCAAACAGCGTGTAACAGCTGCCCATGAGCTTTTGTTGTGTCCTCGGCCACACTGTTGCTAATTTATGTGTTTCACAATGATCTTTGGCACTTTTATCGCCAGTGAAAATGACACTTCCGTTATCGTCCTGTTTCAGTG